>NC_140987.1:259075303-259214309 GCF_052327205.1 Somniosus microcephalus | reverse complement strand
GAGAGCGAGAAGGGGGGGAGAGAGCGAGAAGGGGGGGAGAGAGCGAGAAGGGGGGGAGAGCGAGAAGGGGGGAGAGAGCGAGAAGGGGGGAGAGAGTGAGAAGGGGGGTGAGAGAGCGAGAAGCGGGGGAGAGAGCGAGAAGTGGGGGAGAGAGCGAGAAGCGGGGGAGAGAGCGAGAAGGGGGGGAGAGAGCGAGAGAGGGGAGAGAGCGAGAAGGCGGGGGAAGAGAGCGAGAAGAGGGGAGAGAGCGAGAAGCGGGGGAGAGAGCGAGAAGGGGGGGAGAGAGCGAGAAGGGGGGGAGAGAGCGAGAAGGGGGGGAGAGAGCGAGAAGGGGGGAGAGAGCGAGAAGGGGGGAGAGAGCGAGAAGGGGGGGAGAGAGCGAGAAGCGGGTGAGAGAGCGAGAAGGGGGGAGAGAGCGAGAAGGGGGGGAGAGAGCGAGAAGGGGGGAGAGAGTGAGAAGGGGGTGAGAGAGCGAGAAGTGGGGGGGAGAGAGTGAGAAGTGGGGAGAGAGTGAGAAGGGGGGAGAGTGAGAAGGGGGGAGAGAGCGAGAAGGGGGAGAGAGTGAGAAGGGGGTGAGAGAGCGAGAAGTGGGGGAGAGAGCATGAGAAGGGGGGTAGAGAGCGAGAGGGGGAGAGAGTGAGAAGGGGGTGAGAGAGCGAGAGGGGGAGAGAGTGAGAAGGGGGGAGAGAGTGAGAAGTGGGGAGAGAGCGAGAAGTGGGGGAGAGAGCGAGAGGGGGAGAGAGAGCGAGAAGGGGGAGAGAGCGAGAAGTGGGGAGAGAGCGAGAAGTGGGGGAGAGAGTGAGAAGTGGGGAGAGAGCGAGAAGTGGGGAGAGAGCGAGAAGGGGGGGAGAGAGCGAGAAGGGGGAGAGAGCGAGAAGTGGGGAGAGAGCGAGAAGGGGGGGAGAGAGCGAGAAGGGGAGAGAGTGAGAAGGGGGGAGAGTGAGAGGGGGGGAGAGAGCGAGAAGGGGGGGAGAGAGTGACAAGGGGGGGAGAGAGCGAGAAGGGGGAGAGAGCGAGAAGGGGGAGAGGAGCGAGAAGGAGGGGAGAGAGCGAGAAGGGGAGAGAGCGAGAAGGGGAGAGAGCGAGAAGGGGGAGAGAGTGAGAAGGGGGGGAGAGTGAGAAGGGGGAGAGAGCGAGAGGGGGGGAGAGAGTGAGAAGGGGGGGAGAGAGCGAGAAGGGGGGAGAGAGCGAGAAGGGGGAGAGAGCGAGAAGGGGGAGAGAGCGAGAAGGGGAGAGAATGAGAAGGGGGGAGAGAGCGAGAAGGAGGGAGAGAGCGAGAAGGGGAGAGAGCGAGAAGGGGAAGAGAGCGAGAAGGGGGGGAGAGAGCGAGAAGGGGGGGAAGAGAGCGAGAAGGTGGGAGAGAGTGAGAGGGGGGATGAGAGCGAGAGGGGGGGAGAGAGCGAGAAGGGGAGAGAGCGAGAAGGGGGAGAGAGTGAGAGTGGGGGAGAGAGCGAGAAGGGGGGAGAGAGCGAGAGAGGAGAAGGGGGAGTAGAGCGATAGAGAGAGTGAAGGGGAGAGAGAGAGTGAAGGGAGATAGAGAGAGAGAGAAGGGGGAGATAGAGAGAGAGAGAAGGGGAGATAGAGAGAGAGAAGGGGAGAGAGAGAGAGAGAGAGAGAAGTGGGAGATAGAGAGAGAGGAAGGGGAGATAGAGAGAGAGAGAAGGGGGAGATAGAGAGAGAGAGAAGGGGAGATAGAGAGAGAGAGAAGGGAGAAGAGAGAGAGAGAAGGGGAGATAGAGAGAGAGAGAAGGGAGAAAGAGAGAGAGAGAAGGGGGAGATAGAGAGAGAAGGGAGATAGAGAGAGAGAGAAGGGGAGATAGAGAGAGAGAGAAGGGGTGATAGAGAGAGAGAGAAGGGGAGAAAGAGGAGAGAGGAGTGACAAGGTCAGGAATTGTGTGGGGGGGTATAAAGTACAGAGAGCACAGTGGGGATGGTGGAAGAACGTGATCCTGGTCTAAAGCGAGGGTTGAGTGAGAATGTGATCCAGATGGTAAGACTGGACAAAATCTGGAAGTCGTGCCACTGTTGCTATTCACTTCATACCAATATACCTGTTAATCCGTGAGCCACACACAGTGCCCATCTATGGTCCATTGGCAGGTCAGGAACTTGTTGGGGGGATAAGGTCATGAATCCGTGGGATGAAATTTGGCAGGAGGAGAAGTCAGGAACTGGGGAGGAGGGGACTGCGCGGTGGGGGGAAGGTGGTTAGGAACTTTGGCAGGGGGAGAAAGGGGAGATAGAGAGAGAGAAGGAGGAGAAAGAGCGAGAAGGAGGAGAAAGAGAGAGAAGGAGGAGAAAGAGAGAGAAGGGGTGTCTGGATGTCGGGGAACCGAGGCAGAAGCGGCAAAATTGAAAAAGAGCCCGTTAACAAGTATCAAGTACCTGTTAACAGGCATGTAAGTGGGTATTACCCTCTTCCCGCCTCTAGGTGTCGGGTCCAAGCGCAAATCGGGGATCCGGCACTCGGGAAGATTGATTGGAGGTGGGTTGACAGCAGGTTCTCTACCCGCTGTCAATCTTTGCAATTTTGACAGCGGTCCCGCCTCCACTCTGAGGACCGGCAAAATTCCGGCCGAAGTTGTCGTTCTGGGCTTCGCACAAGGCAAGTTTGTCTTCTTTTCGTAGGTCGGCGGTGAACTCCAGAGCTACACCACCGACTGCAATTTTTGGGCCAATATGCAGGCAGTGGAGAAGGTGCAAAAACATTTACTAGGATGATAGCAGAACTGAGAGGTTATACTTTGATTAGGCTGGGCTCTTTTCTCCAGAAAAGAGAAGACTGTGCAGTGACCTAATAGAGGGCTTAAAGATTATGGAAGGGTTTGATAGGGTAGACGTAGAGAAGAATTTTCAACTTGCGGGGAGACCAGAACTAGGGGCCATAAATATAAGATAGTCACTCATAAATTCAATAAGGAATTCAGGAGAAACTTCTTTACCCAGAGAGTGGTTAGAATGTGGAACTCGCTACCACAAGGGGTAGTTGAGGCGAATAGTATAGATGCATTTAAGGGGAAGTTAGATAAACACACGAGGGAGAATGGAATAGAAGGAGTGCAGTGAAGATTCACCAGACTGATACCTGGATGGCAGGACTGACGTATGAGGAGAGATTGGGTCGATTGGGCTTATATTCGCTAGAGTTTAGAAGAATGAGAGGAGATCTCATTGAAACTTATAAAATTCTAACAGGACTAGACAGACTAGATGCAGAAAGGATGTTCCCAATGGCGGGGGAGTCCAGAACCAGGGGTCACAGTCTAAGGATAAGGGGTAAGCCATTTTAGGACAGAGATGAAGAGGAATTTCTTCACCAGAGAGTGGTGAACCTGTGGAATTCTCTACCACAGGAGGCAGTTGAGGTCAATTCATTAAATATATTCAAGAAGGAGTTAGATATATTTCTTAAGGCTAAAGGGGTCAAGGGATATGGGGAGAAAGCAGGGACAGGGTACTGAGTTTGGATGATCAGCCATGATCTCATTAAATGACGGAGCAGGGCTGAGGGGCCGAATGGCCTACTCCTGCTCCTATCTTCTATGTTTCTATGTTATGTTGATGGGGTGAGATGAAGAAGGGTGGGAGGAGGCTCGTGTGGAACATGAACACTCGCATGGACTTGTTGGGCTGAATGGGCAGTTTCTGTGCTGTAAGTACTATGTAATGCTATGTAAGAGTTTTCTACCATAGAATGTACTTTTTTAACCAATTTTATTCATCATTTTTGTCCTTTTCAGTTAGCTGAATTACAGGGAGCTGATGAGAAAAAACTGAAGAATAAAATCATAGAGTTGCAGTGATCCATTGTTGATGTCCCATCTTAAATTTCTCTTGACTCTTCCTCTTCTGAAACAAAATGGATGGGAGTAAAATGCAAATTAAAAGTGATAATTCCACATTGATCAGGTCCAAGTATGTAAAACAATAAATGTGTTGCTACCAAAATGTTTTTGCTGTGAACTGTGGAACAATGGCACTAAATGTTATATAGTCAGATCCTCGATGCTTTGATCACCCTCCTTTTGCCCACCAATAAAGGGATGAGGGGGAAGAGCAAGATTTCTTCTGGTCACCACTTGTAAATGACATAATAAGCACAGGGAAAGATTTCCTCTGCTCATTATTTATAGTGAAACTGGAATGTACGCAAGAATGCACCAGACTAGCACCTCGATCAGGCTGCGCCAGTTTTCCAGGCATAAAACGGACGCTTCAGGGTCCAATATGGCGGGTGGCCCACGTGCGCCCGTCCCGCATTGCCCACCATATTGGATCAGGCTGCTCCGCAGGCGTTCAGGGCTGTGCCAGAACGATTCAGGAAGCTCATTATAAAATTTAAATTGAAATTGGTCTGGCCCAGTGCCTGACTGACCATGTGATAAACTCACCAACAACTCATGGTGCTAACACTCAGCAAGAACCCTGTATGAGCGCTATTTAAAGGGCTCCTCCCCTCTATATGGTTTAAATGCTGGTTTGTCCTCGGGCTACTGTTCAACTCCTAGGCTGTATTGGCGAGCTTCAGTGTTCCAAAGTCAGTTCTGGCAACAACTTTGTGCTGTTGCTGGATTGCTTTTGTCGGCTTATTGGTTTATTCCAGTCGTGGGTGGTGTGGTAGGCCTGCCTTTGGAGGTGGAGGGGGAGGGGGAGCAGAAAAGAAGACAGGAGAGAGCAGGAGCACCTGGGAGAAGAGGGAAGAGGAGGAGGGCACTGCACAGGAGGCCATTCCCACAGCGGGTCTTCAGGGAGCACTTCTCCTACCCCACCTGAAATGTGTCGGGCGCTTTCGCTTCACAAAAGAGGCTGTCACCGAGACCATCGCCTGCTGGAGCCCCAAAGCAGGGCACGGACATGGAAATATTTCCACAATCTAAAAGTGATGCTTGATTGTAAGTGAAGCATCCCCTGTCTGCAGCACCTCCCCTTTAAGCAGTGCGGGTAATTTCCTCATCCCTCCCTGGAAATCCCATCCCTATTGGAAAGGTAGCCTGGGGGTTGCCCCGCTGAGCACTGACACAGTGCAAAGCATGGTGCCAAGGTTTAACACCACACGGATGAAGCTTCCATCACTGACTGGAAAGGAGTGTTTACTAGTTCTACAGGGATCTACATTGACCTGCACTCTACTGAATGGAAGAGAATATCTCTACAATCTAAAAGTGGAGCTGAATTATTATCAGGGGAGCTGGTGACCAAGGGGTAGAATTTCACCCCCATCAACTGTAAACAAAGGAGACCTCCTGCGTTGATGGTTGGAGACACCTCCTTAATGATGAGATGACAATTTGCTGAGTGGTGTTTCCCACTCTTTGGAAGTGATGGGAACCTGCAGAAGTAAACAATCTGACACTTCCTCCTACCTCCCCCTGCACCATGACCCCACTACCAAACAGCAAGCCATTGTCTCCAAGACTGCCACTGACCTCATCTCCTCTGGAGATCTTCCCTCCAAGGCTGTCAACTTCATAGTCACCCAACTCCGCACAGCCCGCTTCTACATCCTTCCCAAGATCCACAAACAGGGCTGCCCTAGTAGACCCATCATTTCAGCCTGTTTCTGCCCCACGGAACTGATTTCTTCCTATCTCTACTTTTTTGCCCCTTGTCCAGTCGCCTCCCACCTATATTCACGACTCTTCCGACGCCCTCCATGCCACTGTAATAGTTTCCAGTTTCCTGCCCCCAACTGTCTCCTTTTCACCATGGACGTCCAATCCCTCTACACCTCCATCCCCCGCCTGGACGGCCTGAGGGCGCTCCGCTTCTTCCTTGAACAGAGGCCCAGCCAGTCCCCATCCACCACCACCCTCCTCCGCCTGGCTGAACTTGTTCTCATATTGAACAACTTCTCCTTCGACTCCACTCACTTCCTCCAAATTAAAGGTGTTGCTATGGGAACCCGCATGGGTCCTAGCTATGCCTGCCTTTTCGTGGGATATGTTGAACATTCTTTGTTCCAGTCCTACTCAGGTCCCCTCCCTCACCTCTTTTTCCGGTACATTGATGACTGTATCGGTGCCGTTTCCTGCTCTCGCCCTTAACTAGAAAATTTCATTCACTTTGCTTCCAATTTCCACCCTTCCCTCACCTTCACATGGTCCATCTCCGACTCTTCCTTCCCTTCCTCAACTTCTCCGTCTCCATCTCTGGGGATAGGCTATCGCCAAACATCAACTATAAGCCCACTGACTCCCACAGCTACCTGGACTACGCTTCCTCCCACCCCGCCTCCTGTAAGGACTCTATTCCATTCTCCCAGTTTCTCCATCTCCGCCGTATCTGCTCTGACGATGCCACCTTCCGTGCTAGTGCTTCCGATATGTCTTCCTTTTTCCTCAACCGAGGATTCCCCTCTACCGTGGTTGACAGGGCCCTCGACCATGTCCATTCCATTTCCCACACTTCTGCTTTCACCCCTTTCCCTCCCTCCCAGAACCACAATAGGGTTCCCCTTGTCCTCACCTTTCACCCCAGCAGCCTTCACATTCAACGGATCATCCTCCACCATTTCCGCCACCTCCAGTATGATCCCATCACTAAAAACACCTCCCCTTCAGCATTCCGAAGAGACCGCTCCCTCCGTGACACCCTGGTCCACTCCACTGTTACCACCAACACCCCTTCCCCTTCTCCTAGCACCTTCACGTGCAAACGCAGGAGATGCAATACCTGCCCTTTTACCTCCTCCCTTCCCACTGTCCAGGGCCCCAAACACTCCGTCCAGGTGAAACACCAATTTACTTGAACTTCTCGCAATCTAGTATACTGTATTCGATGCTCATGATGCGGTCTCCTCTACATTGGGGAGACCAAATGCAGATTGGGTGACCGCTTTAACACCTCCGCTCTGTCCGTAAGCATGACCCCAAGCTTCCGGTCGCCTGTCACTTTAATTCTCCGTCCACTCCCACTCTGATCTCTCCATCCTCAACCTCTTACACTGTTCCAACTGACCTCAAGGAACAACACCTCATCTTTCGATTAGGCACTTTACAGCCTTCTGGACTCAACATCAATTTCAACAATTTCAGACCATAACCTCTGCCCCTATATTAATTTTTTTTTTTGATTTCTCTCACGTGGCAGCTGTCATTCATTCTGCCATTGTCATTTACACCTCATCTAGAGTTATCTTTTGTTTCTTAACTTGTCCCATGACCATCTCCTTTTGCCTTGCACCATCATCCCTTTTGTCTTTTAATCTCTCCTGCCTTCCAGCCTATCACAGACCTTCCCTTTGTTCTTTCCTCCCCTCCCACCTTCCCTGCTCCACACTTGCTTAAAAATCTGTTACTTCTCTAAATTTTTCCAGTTCTGACGAAGGTTCATCGACCTGAAACTTTAACTCTGTTTCTCTCTCCACGATGCTGCCTGAGCTGCTGAGTATTTCCAGCATTTTCTGTTATTATTAAACAATCTGATGTCTGTTCCTATTTAGTGCTAGGCCATTCTGGAGTGATGTCAGGAAGCACTTCTTCACACAAAGGGGAGTGGAAATCTGGAACTCTCTCCCTCCAAAAAGCTGTTGAGGCTGGGGGTCAATTGAAAATTTCAAAACTGAGATCGATAGATTTTTTGTTAGGTAAGGTTATTAAGGGTTACGGAACCAAAGTGGGTAGATGGAGTTAAGATGCAGATCAGCCATGATCTATTTGAATGGCGGAACTGGCTCGAAGGGCTGATTGGTCTACTCGGTTCCTAATTTCCTGTCTGGTGTCCCCATTTCTAATCAACATTGAAATGGCCTGCAATGCTTTGGGTGTTAACCTTTTGTGAGACAAATCTAACCTTTAAGGCGATGTCATGACATGAATTGAATCAAAATCTCTGCCAGACCTTCAAGCTAAAAGTCCCAAAATGCCACAGTTTGCTACAGATGCCTGTGTTAAACACTGTACTCATCCCACACCTGGGAAGTATATCGAGCTATAAGTATTCACTTCCACGTCTGTGTCACTTCGTAAATCACAGAGATACACATTTACAGAACAGCCTCACATCATGTGGAGAATGAGAACTCATAGGGGGGAGTTTTTCGGGGGTCAGCGGGCGCGTTTGATGACGGGTCGGGTGGGAAAATGTGTTTTTTTTGGCAGCGGGTCAGGACCCCGCTGTCAACCCGTCGCCACGCGCCTTTCCCAAATGTCGGGTCTGTCAGCGCTGCACAGATCTGAACAGCAGAGGCAGGGGAGGCAATTGAGCCAATTATTGGCTGGTTTAGAAGCCCTTAACAGTGATATTTTACTCACCTTTTAACTTTACCAGGTCACCCACAGATTTCACGATGCTCCTGGACCTCGTCTGTTCATCTGAGGTGGAGGTTGAGTGGCCATTGAAGCAGATGATTGGTGACAGCGTTAAAACTTGTATAAAAGCTCACAATTTACACCTGCACACTTTCCAAACCCAGAGACTCTTTGGTTTCTCTCCTTGGAAGACAGATTGTGCTTTATACAGGCTGCAAACCTTTGTAGCAAACTCTCCAGCCAGGCTCACCTCATTGCAGAAACCTCTCTCACCATTGACAGAGTGCTTCTGTCATCTCACCTTCAATTGGTATCTACTCCATCAGGATGGGAACCATTTACACGCTGTCACCTTGGCCCTCAGAATCCGACCATGATCAGCCCCAACACCAGCAGCACCGGGCACACCAGCAGCACGAACAACAACACCAACCTTCTCCGCAATCAACTGATGCTACACAGGACAGAGGGCATCATCACCTGACCACATTGCTGCCCATGACATCAGGGATGGCCTCACCATGGCCACATTTACTTCACTTGATGCTGGCTGCCACATGATGTGCCAGATTGACACCACCCCACACCAACACCATAAAGCATCCCTACAATATCCAAGCCATTCCTTTCAGACTCATCACCCTTGTGGGGGGTACCGTTATGTCTCACCATTCACTGCAACTCACTAAGCCACTTCCAAAGGTGCACACAAATCTGTCCAAGAATGCAAAGTGTTGAAAATAAAGGTTTCAATGTTTGACACCACAGTAACAGTAACTTTACATGAACATTGCATAAAACACTCAAGTGCCTACCCTTGTGTGTTGTCAGTTGGTATGCTTGCAGTAGGATGAGGGTAAGTGTGAGGGGTGGCTAGTGAGATGGGAAAGTGATAACGTAGATAGAGAGCGATGGGTGGAGGTGCAAGGTAAGCTGGTGTGAGTAAAGATGTGCAGGAGTAGGGTAGGGAAGGCACAGTGATGGGGATGTGATGAGTGGCACAGCAGGATAAGGCTGAGTGTGGCTTTGCTGTAACATTTCATGATCTACTGAAAGGCCACTGCAGCCTGGTCCTCCTGACAACCTCCCTGATGTGCCTACCTGTGCAATGTGCAACCAGGCTGCGTTAGTCTCCTGGGGAGGTCTCTTCCGCCCATGAGAAGGGAAGAGAACCTCCCTGCGTGCTGTGACTCCCTCCATAAGCATATGGAGTCATGTGCTGTAGAACACTGAGAGCACAAATGTCAAAATAAATTTGCACATGGTCCCTTTAAGGAAACCGGCTGATGATGTGTCATCAAATGTCGTCATCAGACCCACTTCCTTCAATTGGCCGGGAAACGCATTGGGCAGGGCTTTACAAGCCCAATCAGGGGGAAATCATTTTACACAGCGGGCTGGAGCCAACAGCGGAGTCGGGACCCGCCACAGACCTCGCCCGCCATGGAGCCGCCGAGGTTGGGGAAATCGCAGTAATAGGCACGAAATGGAAGTTTCCTAATTTTAACCTAAAACTTTCATAATTGCCGAGCTTTCTACAGTTTACACCCCCAGCCCAGCAAATAAATAGCTTTCCCAAAATACCTATTGATATTAGTGACAAAAGATTGTGAGTCCTTCAGTTGCTCAGTAAAATTGATATTCAGTATTTTATAAATACCCATAGAGAATTGTGACCTTTCCCTTTGGATGAATTGTGCCAGCATTAACTCTTCTGCTATTCACCTCCCAGAAATCCAGCTTTATCCTCACATGAAGTTCTTGACAGTGACACTGCCCTCTCATGCACGCAAAGGAAGGTTTTGCCGTCCTGTGCAAGTTTCCCGAAATTCTAAATTAAAACAGATGTCCTAGGGATCCGCTCGCTCTTGTTCTAGTGCTGTGGGAATTTCAACATATGCCTGAACATGGGTAAAAAGACAAACGTTCATTAAATGTCCCATCCACAGGGATACCGCTCCTGAAATATCGCACTACCCCAGCACTGCACTGAGGAGTCAGCCTAGATTATGAATCCAACACACAGGACATTAATGTTCCAATACACTTGGAGTGATCAGGTGTGTTGTGCCACAAATCTGAAGTCAATGGGAATCGGGGGAAAACTCTCCACTGGCTGGAGTCATACCTAGCACAACAGAAGATGGTTGTGGTTGTTGGAGGCCAATCATCTCAGCCCCAGGACATCGCTGCAGGAGTTCCTCAGGTCAGTGTCCTAGGTACAACCATCTTCAGCTGCTTCATCAATGACCTTCCCTCCCATCATAAGGTCAGAAGTGGGGATGTTCACTGATGATTGCACAGTGTTCAGTTCTAGAGACTCCCGCAGGCTCAGGCTCCAGCAGCAGGCAAGGCAAGGCAGTCAGCAAGAACAGCCGCTCTGGTCTCAAGCTCAGGCTCTAGGCTCAGCAATGTGGTTCGGCAGGCCCCACTTCCAGCTCTCGCATATGTCATACTGCGCAAGCAGCGACCGGTTTGAGGATCAAGTGCACGTGTATGGCTCCGGTGGGCGGCAGGATGGTCTTCAAGCTTTGCCCCCATGCGTATAACATGTCAAATTTGTTCCTCCAAATAATCACTCCACTAAAAACTATCTGATACTGCCTCATTTCATTGCTGAGGAGAATGGATATTGGGTAAAAGAAAATAAAGAGCTTGCATTTATATAGCGCCTTTCACGACCACCAGACATCCCAAAGCGCTTCACAGCCAATGAAGTATTTTTGAAGTATAGTCACTGTTGTAATGTAGGGAACGCAGCAGCCAATTTGAGCACAGCAAGCTCCCACAAACAGCAATGTGATAATGACCAAATAATCTGTTTTAGTGATGTTGATTGAGGGACAATTACTGGCCAGGACAATGGGGAGAACTCCCCTGCTCTTCTTCGAAATAGTGACATGGGATCTTTTACACCCACCTGAGAGAGCAGACGGGGCCTGGGTGTAACTTCTCATCTGAAAGACGGCACCTTCAACAGTGCAGCACTCCCTCAGTACTGCACTGCAGTGTCAGCCTAGATTTTTTTTGTAATCAAGTTAACAGATTTATTCAATAACATTTTTTTTTATTCGTTCCTGGGATGTGGGCGTTGCTGGCAAGGCCAGCATTTATTGCCCATCCTTAATTGCCCTTGAGAAGGTGGTGGTGAGCCGCCTTCTTGTAACGCTGCAGTCCGTGTGGTGGTGTTAAGAGTCAACAACATTGCTGTGGGTCTGGAATCACATATAGGCCAGACCAGGGAAGGACAACAGATTTCCTTCCCTAAAGGACATCAGTGAACCAGATGGGTTTTTACAACAATCTGGTAGTTTCATGGTCACCTTTACATAGAAACATAGAAACATAGAAGATAGGAGCAGGAGTAGGCCATTCGGCCTTTCGAGCCTGCTCCGCCATTCAATGAGATCATGGCTGATCATCCAAATTCAGTACCCTGTCCCTGCCTTCTCCCCATATCCCTTGATCCCTTTAGCCTTAAGAAATATATTCAACTCTTTCTTGAATATATTTAATGAACTGGCCCCCACCGCCCTCTGTGGCAGAGAATTCCACAGGTTCACCACTCTCTGGGTGAAGAAATTCCTCCTCATTTCAGTCCTAAATGGCTTACCCCTTATCCTTAGACTATGACCCCTGGTTCTGGACTCCCCAGCCATCAGAAACATCCTTCCTGCATCTAGTCTGTCCAGGCCTGACAGAATTTTATAGGTTTCGATGAGATCCCCTCTCAATCTTCTAAACTCCAGTGAGTATAAGCCCAATCGACACAATCTCTCCTCATACGTCATTCCTGCCATCCCAGGTATCAGCCTGGTGAATCTTCGCTGCACTCCCTCCATGGCAAGAACGTCCTTCCTCAGGTAAGGCGACCAAAACTGCACACAGTACTCAAGGTGCGGTCTCACAAAGGCCCTGTACAACTGTAGCAAGACATCCTTGTTCCTGTACTCGAACATTCTTGCTACGAAGGCCAACATACCATTTGCCTTCTTAACCGCCTGCTGCACCTGCATGCTTACCTTCAGCGACTGGTGCACAAGAACACCCAGGTCTCTTTGCACTTCCCCTTCTCCCAATCTATTGCCATTCAAATAATAATTTATGACTTCCTGTTTTTGCCACCAAAGTGGATAATCTCACATTTATCCACATTATAGTGCATTTGCCATTTTTCTGCCCAATCACCCAACCTGTCCAAATCGTACTGGAGTTTCACGACATCCTCCTCACAGCTTACCCTCCCACCCAGCTTTGTGTCGTCTGCAAATTTGGAGATATTACATCCAATTCCCTCGTCCAGATCATTAATATATATTGTGAACAGCTGGGGTCCTAGGACCGATCCTTGCGGTACCCCACTAGTCACTGCCTGCCACTCGGAAAACGACCCATTTATTCCAACTCTTTGCTTTCTGTCCACCAACCAGTTCTCTATCCAAGTCAATACCTTGTCCCCAATCCCATGTGCCTTAATTTTGCACGCTAATCTCTTATGTGGGACCTTATCGAAAGCCTTCTGAAAATCCAAATACACCACATCCACTGGTTCTCCCTTATCTATTTTACCAGTTACATCCTCAAAAAATTCCAGTAGATTAGTCAAGCATGATTTACCTTTTGTAAATCCATGTTGACTTTGTCTGATCCTGTCACTGCTTTCCAAGTGCTCTGCTATTACATCTTTTATAATAGACTCTAGCATTTTCCCCACTACCGATGTCAGGTCTATAATTCCCTGCTTTTTCTCCACCACCTTTTTTGAATAGTGGGGTAACATTAGCTACCCTCCAATCCATGGGTACTGTTCCAGAGTCTATCGAGTTCTGGAAGATGACCAGCAATGCATCTACTATTTCTAGGGCTACTTCCTTAAGTACCCTGGGATGTAGATTGTCAGGCCCTGGGGATTTATCGGCCTTCAGTCCCATCAATTTTCCCAAAAGCATTTCCCTACAAATACTGATTTCTTTCAGTTCCACCCTTTCGTCAGACCCTATGTTCCCCGGCATCTCTGGGAGGTTATTTGTGTCTGTTGTGTCTGTGTATAATGAGACACAGACTGCAGGAGAAACGGCACAACAAGTGTTTACTGAATGAGGGTTACTCTAGAACTAACTTTACAGATCACTACTCAGGGTTTATATAGAGGTGTGGTCACTGCCGGTACTACAGTATACAGGAGCTGTAAAAAGTAGTTCTCTCCCTTAAAGGTACATACATTATAATTCCTCCCCTTTTAGATCAACAGTACCATAACACTCATAAAACAATTAAATATCAAACTCATTACAATTAACACTTTTAACATGCAACATTAGCTGAAAATAGTCTATTTATAAATTCAGTCTTTGGGGAGGCTTCCTGATTCTTTCTGGATAACGCCTTTCCCGAGTGTCTCGCTCTTGGTGCAGAGGCGATTCTAGCACCCTGTCGTCAGTTGATTCATCAGCTTCCAATGCTATTGTTTCTGAGGTAGATGCGACCTGTACGTCGGGTTCCTCACCAGGTACGTATGGCCGAGACATAGGGTTGACTTGTTCCTGTGACTCTAGGATCTGGTCAGCATGGCATCTCACAATGTTCTCCCCAACATCCACTGTGTACATTAGTGGCCCCTGCTGTGTGCATATCGTTCCTGGTTGCCATTTCTCTGTTCGGTAGTCGCGGGCCAAGACTGGTTGTCCTACATTGAAGCTCCTTCTCGGCTTCTCATTGATGTGCTGGAATTGCTTACTCTCAACATCTCTTCGTACATTTGGTCTGAGCAAATCCAGACGAGATCTCAACCTTCGGTTAAAGAACATCATGGCCGGGGCCTGGTTGGTGACTGCATGTGTCGCATTTCTGTAGGCTAACAGGAAATTGTCCACCTTATGCTGCAGTGGAATGTCGTCATTGCACATGGCCTTTACTGCTTTTTTAAAGGTTTGTACGAACCTCTCAGCCAATCCATTTGTGGCTGGATGATATGGGACGGATTTGTAATGCCTTACCCCATTCCTTTTCATAAATCTTCAAAACTCTTCGGACACAAACTGTGGTCCGTTATCAGAGCAAATCTGCTCTGGCAAGCCATTCCTGGCAAATATGGTCCGTAGGACTGCAATAGTTTTCTCCGTAGTGGCGGAGGACATTTTGATCACCTCAGGCCATTTCAAGTGCGCATCCACGGCTATTAAAAACTTTGAGTCCATGAATGGACCAGCAAAATCAATATGCACCCGTTGCCATTGAGATGAGGGCCACTCCCATGGGTGTAGAGGGGCATGTGGTGGTGCATTTTGGACTTTCTGGCATCCTGAGCAGCTTTGTCAGGTCCTCGATTTGCTGATCGATCCCCGGCCACCACACATAAGCCCTAGCAAGGCTTTTCATTTTCACCCCTCCCAGATGACCTTCGTGAAGCTCATTGAGCACTCTCTCCCTTAACTTGGGTGGAATTACCACTTGGGATCCACACATCAAGGTCCCCTAGCATACTGACAGCTGTTCTCTTCTGGATGAGAATGCTGGCAACAGTGAGTCGCCATGTGCTGGCCATCCTTTCACCGTCAAATCATATACCCGAGACAGTGTCGGGTCATTTCAGGTCTCCTTCTCTATACCAGCGTTAGTTACTGGCAAGCATTCAATTATAGTCGAATGAAATATTTCGACAGGATCCACTGCTGGTGCTTCCTCCGCAGTAGGCAGTGGCAGGCGTGATAGCCCATCAGCGTTTCCATGCTGTTTCATGCCCTTATACTCAATTTCATATTGGTGCGCCCCTAGAATAAGGGACCATCTTTGTAGCCGTTGCGCAGTCATCACCGGAACGCCCTTCTGAGGATTAAAGATGGAGACAAGTGGTTGGTGGTCAGTCAGCAAGGTGAACTTCTGCCCGTGCAGATAGTGATTGAACTTTTTCACTCCCCACACTAGGCTGAGGGCCTCCCTGTCAATCTGGGCGTAGTTACGCTCGGCTGAGGTTAGTGACCGAGACGCAAAGGCTACTGGCCTCTCCGAGCCGTCCAGGAATTTGTGCGACAGCACCGCTCCAATGCCATAGGGTGATGCATCACAGGCCAACCGAATTGGTAGTGCTCGGTTGAAATGAGCCAACACCTCTTTTGATATGATTAATGCTTTGCTCTTCTGGAAAGCTCGTTTACATTCGTCACTCCACTTCCATGGTACCCCCGTTTGCAGTAGGGTGTTCAGTGGGTGTAGTACTGTAGACAAATTCAGCAAGAACTTATGGTAGTAGTTCACCAGCCCGAGGAACGACCTCAGTTGTGACACATTTTCCAGTGCTGGAGCCTTGACTACTGCCTCAATCTTTTCAGGGGACTTATGTAACTCCTCTTTATCAATAACGTGGCCACAATACGAGATCTGCTTCTGGAAAAACTCGCATTTGTGGTGATTAGCTCGGAGCCCATATTCCTTCAATCAAGTGAGCACCTGCTCCAGGTTGGCGAGGTGATCACTTTCATTTTCGCCCGTGACCAGGATGTCGTCCAAATAACACTGGGTCCCTGGAATCCCTTGTAGGACTTGTTCCATTGCCCTTTGCCAAATAGCCGGTGCTGATGCTACCCCGAACACCAGCCGGTTGTATTGGTAGAGACCTTTATGAGTGTTGATCGTGAGGTACAGTTTCGAGGCTTCTTCTACCTCCATTTGCAGGTACGCCTGGGCCAGATCAATCTTAGTGAAGCGTTTCCCTCCAGATAGCGAGGCGAAAATATCTTCAATCCGCAGAAGCGGATATTGTACAGTGTGAAGGATTGGGTTCACTGTCACCTTAAAGTCCCCACAGATGCGAACCTTCTTTGGTTCCCCAGGTGTATTACTCAATGACCTCTTCATTACAGGAACAATGGGTGTAGCCCACTCGCTCCAGTCCACTTTGGACAGTACTCCTGAACGTTCCAAACCTTCCAGCTCTGCTTCGATGGCTGGGCGGATCGCATAAGGTACCGGTCTGGCCTTAAAAACTTTGGGCTTGCATTTTCCTTTATTTTGATCGTCGCTGTTATGCCATTTAGTGTTCCGAGTCCCTGCTGGAACACTTCTTTTGCGTCAGTTAGCATTTTTGACAGTCGTCCAGGTGTGACGTCGTCATCCTTTTTGGCATCTACAGTCAGTGCTTGTATGGAATGCCAATCTAGCTGTATCTTCCGGATCCATTCACGTCCTAGTAGTGGTGGTCCTCCATCTGGCAATACATATAGGTCCATTTTTGGTGTTTCCTTGCCGTTATATATAACGTTCACCCTTATTTTTCCTTTGGGGTAGACTTTTTGCCCTGTGTACGTCTTCAAGACAATCTTTGTATCTCTCAAGGATATATGTGAGAATAGCCGCTTGTAGTCCCTTCGGTTTATGACTGTTAGGGCTGATCCTGTGTCCAATTCCATTTTCACTTGGACTCCTGCTATCTTGAGCGTGACCCAGATAGTTTGGTGATCCTCCGTTTTGATCACATTATGTAGTTTCAGACAACCCAGCTCCTTGCTTGCGGAGTCTGTAACACTTTTCTGTTCGTCTGAACTACTCTCCGTCACCTTATGTACCTTCTTGTACTTCTCCTGTGGAGATTTCTTGCTGCTGGTTTTCTTTCCCGACCTGCAGACTCTTGCTATGTGTCCTACTTCTCCACACTGGCTGCACACTTTGTCCTTGAACCAGCAATCATTATGGTCATGTGTTGTTCTGCCGCAGCGATAGCACTTCACTGTTCCGTATGACATTTCATTTGTGCCATATTCTTGCGGTCTCCGTTGTATCTCTGCAGCGCCCCGTGCTGCTGCTTCGTGTGATACTGCAATGCTGAAAGCCTTGTCCAGCGTAAGATCCTTTTCTGATAGAAGCCGTTTCTGGTTCCTTCACTTTGAAGCCCACACACAAACTTGTCCCTTAAAGTATCTGCTAGTTCCGTTCCAAACTGGCAGTGTTTCGATAGCTTGCGCAGTTCCGTTAAATACTCAGCATTACTTTCATCTTTATGCTGGTTCCTTTTGTTAAACTTAAATCTTTCTGCTATCAGCAGCGGTGTGGGGTTTAAGTGGTCCTGTAGGATTGACACTATGTTTTCAAAATCCTTTTCTACTGGCTTCTCTGGGGTTACTAGGTTTCGTAGTAAGCCATACGTTTTTCCACACATTGAATTCAACAATACCAGCGCTTTCTTGTCATCTGGCACTTCATTCGCCTTGCAGTATACTTCTATGCGTTCGACATATGTCGTCCAATCTTCGACTTCATTGTCGAACGCTGTGATACTGCCACTCTTTGGCATTTTTGGGTGTGGTTAGACTGGCTTAAAATGGCGTCTCCCGCACTTTCCTTTCTTCCCCGCTGCGGCTTAAAATGGCGTCTCCCGTGCTTTCCTTTCTTCCCCGCTGCGACTTAAAATGGCATCTCCCGCGCTGCTGCCAACGCCGCTCTCGGCGGTCCTCGTGGCAAATGGCGATGCCTTGTGGGTTTCGTATGCTGCTCCTGCGCTGCTGCCAATGCCGCTCTCTGCGGTCTTCATGGCAATGGCAGCGCCTCGCGTTTTCCTGCGCACCTCTCTCCCCCGTTGACGCTGCTTGGCCCTTGAATACCGGCTGCGCTCTGCTCTCTCTCGTCTCTCTCCCCATTGACGCTGCTCAGTCCTGAACACTGGCTATGCCCTGTGCGCTCTGCCCTCTCTCTCTCCCCCGTCGATGCTGCTCGGCCTTTTTCTGTGCCGCTCGGTCAGCTCTAGCCGCCGCTGTCTAGGAAGGGTCTGCGCAGTACCTGTTGCCAGCCAATTTCGCTGGACCACTGTGACTGGAAAGCCAAGCCTGGCTCTCGACAGCCTCCCCTGCGATGCTCAAATCTCTGCTGGATGACTGGGCGGTTGCCCGTGGTTGACGCCCGTGCTTCTGGACTCGACCTCCTTCCACTGTTCTCCAGGAGCGAATCCCTGGGAGGTGATGCAGAGTTGCAGGTAGGTTCAAATCTGCTCATCGCCAATGTTGTGTCTGTGTATAATAAGACACAAACTGCAGGAGAAACGGTACAACAGGTGTTTACTGAATGAGGGTTACTCTAGAACTAAGTGTACAGATCACTAAAAAGTAGTTCTCTCCCTTAAAGATACATACATTACAGTGTCCTCCTTTGTGAAGACAGAACCAAAGTATGAATTTAGTTGGTCTGCCATTTCTTTGTTTCCCATTATAAATTCCCCTGATTCTGACTGCAAGGGACCTACGCTTGACTTCACCAATCTTTTTCTCTTCACATATCTATAAAAGCTTTTACAGTCAGTTTTTATGTTTCCTGCTAGCTTACTCTCATATTCTATTTTCCCTTTCTTAATTAATCCCTTTGTCCTCCTTTGTTGAATCCTAAACTGCTCCCAAGCCTCAGGATTATTGCTTTTTCTGGCCAATTTATATGTCGTCTCCTTGGATCTTATGCTATCCCTAATTTCCCTTGTTAGCCACCTTTTTTGTTTTATTTTTATGCCAAACTGGGATGAACAAATTCTGTAGCTCAACCATTCGGTCTTTGAATGTTTGCCATTGCCTATCCACCGTCAACCCTTTGAGTGCCATTCCCCAATCAATCCTACCCAACTCGCTCCTCAGACCTTCGTAGTTTCCTTTATTTAAATTGAGGACCATCTTAATGAAGAATTCGATCATATTATGATCGCTCCGACCCAAGGGGCCTCGTACAACAAGATTGCTAATTAATCCTTTCTCGTTACATAATACCCAGTCTAAGATGGCCTGATCTCTGGTTGGTTCCTCGACATGTTGGTCCAGGAAACCATCCCGTAAACACTCCAGGAAATCCTCCTCCACAGTATTGTTACTAATTTGGTTGGCCCAATCTATATGTAGATTAAAGTCACCCATGATGACTGCTGTGCCCTTATTGCACGCTTCTTTAATTCCCTTTTAATGCCACCCCAACCTCCACCTTACTGTTGGGAGGTCTATATACCACTCCCACTAATGTTTTTTCCCCTTAGTATTTCTCAATTCCACCCATACAGATTCCACATCAGCAGAGCTAATATCCTTCATTACAATTGTATTAATCCCTTGATACTGGCATTTTATTCCAGATATATTTAATCAACTGAATTTAAATTGCCCAGCTGCCGTGGTGGGATTTGAACTCACGTCTCTTGGATCACTAGTCCAGGCCTCTGGATTACTAGTCCAGTAACAGAACCACTCTCCTTAGAGGGCTTGACAGGGTAGATGTAGAGAGGCTGCTTCCCCTGGCTGGAGAGTCTAGAACTAGGGGTCAGAGTCTCAGGATACGGGGTTGGCTATTTAGGACTGAGATAAGGAGGAATTTCTTCTCCCAGAGGGTTAGAATCATAGAATCATAGAATGTTTACAACATGGAAGAAGGCCATTCGGTCCATTGCGTCCATGCCGACTCGCAGCTAGTCCCAATCCCCCGCCCTTTCCCCGTAGCGCTGCAATTTTTTTCCCTTCAGATACTTATCTAACTCCCTTTTGAAAGATAAGATTGAGTCTGATCCATCACTCTTTCAGGCCATGCATTCCAGATCTTAAACACTGCGTAAAAAAGATTTTTCTTACGTCGTCTTTGATTCTTTCGCCAATCACCTAAATCTGTGTCCTGTGGTTCTCGACCCTTCTGCTAATGGGAACAGTTTCTCTCTACCTATTCTGTCCAGACCCCTCATGATTTTGAACACCTCTATCAAATCTCCTCTCAATCTTCTCCGCTCCAAGGAGAACAACCCCAACTTCTCCACTCTATCAACGTAACTGAAGTCCCTCATACCTGGAATCATTCTCATAAATCTTTTCTGCACCTTCACTAAGGCCTTCACATCCTTCCTAAAGTGTGGTGCCCAGAATTGGACACAGTACTCCAGTTGGGGCCAAACCAGTGTTTTATACAAGTTCATCATAATTTCCACACTTTTGTACTCGATACCTCTATTAATGAAGCCCAGGACCCCGTAAGCCTTTTTAACTGCTTTCTCAACTTGCCCTGCCACCTTCAACGATTTGTGCACATATACCTCCAGGTCTCTCTGTTCGTGCACCCCCTTTAGGATTGTACCCTTTAGTTTATATGTCCTCTCCTCATTCTTTCTACCAAAATATATCACTTCACACTTTTCTGCGTTAAATTTAATCTGCCACGTGTCCACCCATTTCACCAGCCTGTTTATGTCTTCCTGAAGTCTATCATTCTCCTCCTCAATGTTCAATATACTTCCAAGTTTTGTATCATCTGCAAATTTTGAAATTGTGCCCTGTACACCCTCGTCCAATTAATATACATGTAAGGTTCTCAAAATTCCCACATTCCCCCAAGGTTATTAATAAAAGGGACCCTGTATGGACAATTTAAAAGGGGTACCCAAAAGATGGCGTCCGCACCTCGTGACCAAAAGCCTGTAAGATTTTACAAGCTTGGACTCTGCAGCACAGAACAAGCAGCTTTGGGAAATCAAAACTTAAAATGCATTTCTGTGAAAAGGACTTTTGTGTTTGAAGAGCCAGACAGCCAGGCAAACATTGAATATGCATTACGTCAGATCAAAACAGCTCAACCCAGTTAGGCCTAAGCATAAGGCCATTAGTTTGTCCGCATAAATAATCAGAAACAGCTTAAGGAAGCCATCAAGGCTGCACAGGCCAATTAAAATGCATTGATGACAACACAGCCTGGACATCGGGCCATCAGGTGCGATAAACGGCCATCTAAAACCAGTTAACTTAGATTGGTATAATCATTTAAAACAGCCCGCCAAAAGTTAAACAATAGTCTGACCTGATTTGGCACGCAGATAAGGGCCATCGGAAAGAGTATAATTGTAGGCCCATCAGCAGCAATCGCTCTCTTGACTCTGACGTCTTGCCTGGTCTTGGGCTGCTGCCGCTCGTACTCCTGCCCTGGCTTCATGGCGGGTTGTCTTCTCGCTCCCCGCATTATGCAAGCAACTAAGGACATCCATACCAATCGCGGAGAGGGGAACGAGACCCGAGTCCAAAGTTATACAGGACACACGGGCCACCAAAAAGGGGCAGACGAAACGAGATGAGATAAGGCGAGACGAAGAAAAAGGTAAAGACCCGACAAGAGCAGAGAAGGGCAGCAGAAGACGCACTAATCATGACCGAGCGCCTAGTTATAAGCTGGCGCTTGGGGGAAGAAAATATATGGGCAGTGAAACTAAGTTGGCTAGTTAAACACTGCGATTAAGCAGGCGTTAAACGCAGGTGTCCACACCATAACGAATATACTGGCATTTGACGCTTGGGTAGTAAAATCAAACCAGCAGTAAGATTGCCAACCGTCCCACTGACGCAACGTTACCGCCCACGACCGCCCAAGGGAGAAGAAGAGAACCCATCGCGACGAGACGACGACGGTCGTTGAGGAGAGGAAAGGTGTGTCGCAGCAACAGCTCCAGCACCGCGCCCTGAGACCACGTGGCGATGGAGTACCCCAGAGGACAGAAGCCCAAACCTCAAAACTCGCAATTGTTAAAGCAACAGGCTTGGATTGGTGAGCATGAATGGCCCCTCATAGCTTAATCTAGTTAGGCATAGGGGTGGGATAAGGATAAGGGGATTGTTAAAGTAGTTGTTTTTCCCTCGATGTGCCGTGTGTTCCCCATTCAATGTATAAGTATAGTTATTGTTTATGCCTGTAATTTTTTCTATCAGTAATTTCTCATAAGACTGTTTTTAATAAAATCTTGGTTTTCTTACACCAAACCACTTGTCTACTCGAGTTTTCTGTATCGCCGCCTGTACCTAAGTCCGGTGTCTAGAACCCAGGGGTGTGGGAGCGATTCTAACCGCTCATAGGCAGTCAGGGGCATAACTGACTGGGCGCACATGCCACACGCCACCCCCTACAGAAAATGGCGACCACGGCAGGACACCGGCAACAGGGTTGCGATACAGTAGACAATGGTTCGGATGAGCAAACCATGATGGAGGAAAGGATTTCTGATTATATGTTTAGCAAGGTGACTATCACTAAGAAGTGGATCACCACTCTGTTAAGGGCTGGGCATCCGGTAGATGCAGCAGCTAAGTGGACAGAGGGAAATGAACACAAGAAGTCCTTAGAGAAGGCAGTCTGGCTGATGTGTTTCAAAAAGCAAGTCCAGCTGTTGGACAGGCTCATTGCAGCACAGGCAGCCGAGTTAAGGGAGTCAGCCCTGGAGATCCAGGATAAGACTCTAGCAGGGGAGAAGTTATTGATAGCATTGCAGGCCTTGAATCAGGAGAGAGTGCATTTAATGGGAGAACATAAGGCCCAGTTGGAATACCTACGGTGCCAAGTCACCGAGGCCAAGGGAAATGAGTTAAGGTTGCGGGAGAAGAACGCCCGCTTGACGAGGCAGATTAGGGAACAGGAAGAGAAAGTATGGGAGGTAAAGGCCGCTTACAAGCTAGCGAGCGAACAGGGGTTTGAGGAGGCAGACCACGGCCCCTGCAAAGAGCGGATAGAAAATCTGAGCTGGGCCCTCAGGAAGGCAAAAGGCATGGTGTGCCTCATAAGCCCAAAGGCAGGTCAGGTGGATTTTATGGGGAACGAGGGGAGGACAGTTCCAATGTTACCAGTAGTGCCCAGGGACGACCCGGTTGAGGGACAGGAGATTTCACGACCACCACCCGTAGCGCCAAGTTTCAGCGAGGTCTGGCAGCAAGGGGGAGTGGAGCCAGAGGTGGAAGCGGAGGTGGAGCAACCCCCACCAGGGAGGTCGGAGCCGGGACCAATGTGCCCAGCACGGCATCGGAGGTTCAGCCCACCCGTCAATGGCGACAACGAGGGACCCCTCCAAAACCAGTTCGTATTACCCTATAGCACCCAACAGCTTAGGGCTATGGTCAACCATATCCCGAAGCTGTCCGAAAAGGGAGACCCCTCGATTCACTTCAGGGACATAGAGCAGGCAGACAGCGTCAATGACTGCGATAGCGCTGAGCAGGCCAAGATGCTGCTATTCTCCCTGGAGAGTAGTCTCCTCCAATCCCTCTCTGACGAGTGTAAGAGGGGGCAGAGCGGGTACGAGGAGCTCAGAGATGCGGTTCTAGAGACTATGGGGATAAATGAGGGAAGTCCTTTCTCCCGTGTGGAGAAGACGGTCCAGCTCGCAGGGGAAACCCCGCAGGCTTTCACAGCCTGTCCGGGGACGCCGAACCGGGGGTTCCTGAACAGGGGTCCCCTGGCCCATTCGCTCCGTTGCCTGGTAGCGAACAGCTTGCCACAGGTCCGGGCCAAGGCAGAAGTCTGGTTCGACCCCAAGAACCCCCAGACCACCGAACTTACGGTGATCAGACAGTTGACTCTAGCCTATAAAAATGGTAGGGGAACCGATGCACACCCACCTAAGGGGAATGTGCATGAGGTAAAACCCGGACTGGGTAGGAAAGAGTGGCACCAGGAAGGGAATAACCCCCCCAACACAAAGACAAATTGTTACGGGTGTGGGAAGGATGGTCATTGGCGGAAGGAGTGCAAAAACCCTTGGAAAGATAACAAGGGAAAGAATTCCACAGCCCCAGCCCAAAAGGCGGAGGCAGGGATCCCTCCCGCAGAGGTCGAGTCACTTTTAGACACCATGAAGTCCTTATTGACCGGCCAGGGGAGAGTAGCAGCCGCTACCGGTGCTCTGACCCCATCAGCCCCATCCAACCCACGGCCATGACTAGAGCCAGCGCAGCCTGTTTACCTGTGTTCTCTTCGGTATGATGAATGGAAAAGACCCCTCTTGGAGATGGAGGTAGAAAAAGTGACGGGGACCTATCTGTTGGACACGGGGGCATCATGCACCGTGGTCTACTCAGCTAACCCCACCACCTCGCCTCTCTCTAACGGGGTCCCATAAAGTCTGTCGGGGTTCACAGGCAAACAACAGGCTGACTCGTTTTCCATCCCGCTCGCCATTCGGTTAGGACCGCTCCGCTCCAAGTGGACTTGTGTCCTGATGAAATGGGAAGTGGAGGATGGAAGAGGGGTCCTGGGGGCCGACTTTATTGTAGGCCACGGGATCCTAGTAGATTTGAGGAATCATTGCCTATGGGGGGCAGGTAAAGGAAAGAACGGTGAGATGGTAGTGATCCCGGGAAAGGAAGGGAAGGGGACACTATGCACCATGAAGCCCAAAGAGGGTTATAACCTCAAGCTTATGATCAGCAACACCCCACAGGAGTTTCAGGCATTTGTGCAGGCCCACCTGGCCACATTTGCCACACACTAACACGACTGCGGGAGGGTCAACGGGTTTGAGGCCAGCGTAGATGGGGACCCCATGGCCCGACCACAGAAAGAGTATAGCTTCCACAGGGAAGTGGAGCCAGACATGGAAGCAGCCATGTCCTCATTAGTACAGCAGGGAGTTCTGAGGCCGATAGCCACCCACGTAAACTCTCCATTGTGGCCGGTTAGAAAGCCGGACAATTCCTGGAGGGCCACGGTGGACTATCGGGTGCTCAATAGTAACATCCCAGCCTGTGCACCCACGGTAGCAGCAGTTGCCGACCTGATAGGAAGTATTCCAGTATCCGCGACCACTTTCATGACCATATTTCCAACGGGTTTTGGTCCATCCCTTTAAGGAGGGAGGATCAGTACAAGTTTGCCTTTACGTTTAAAGGGCAACAGTGTAGCGTATGTACCTTTAAGAGAGAACTACTTTTACAGCTCCTGTATACTGTAGTACCGGCAGTGACCACACCTGTATATAAGCCTTGAGCATGCCTCTGTACCCCAGTCTTGAGACTACCCTCCTCCAGTAAACACCTGTTGATTGTTAAGTTACAGCATCCGTGTGGTTATTGAAAAACATCATACTCTCAGAATCACGGATCTAACAGTGGCGACGAGTGTCGATTCGAATCTACCTGCAACTCTGAATTTCCCTTCGAGGATTCGCTCCGGGAGGGCGGTGGAAGAAAGTTGATATACCTATCAATTCATCCAATGAAAAGCGACGAGTTAAGAAAGTAACTATAGGTTTTTATTGGCTAAATAACAGAGCCCACCCTCGTGGGTGATCGGATCCAACAAGGAGGAATACCAGCCAGTCGACCACCTTTATACCTGGGCAGGTAGGTGGAGCCATGGGCGGAGTCAGCAGTGTTCAGCCCAGGTATAGCAGCGTGACAAGAGGCGACCTCGTATAGTGATACAACAGTGTGAACAGTGATAACGATATAACAGTGATAACTATAGTGTAACGATAGTGAACGACAAAAGTGGTTTACCACATTCACCCCTTGTTTAGATTTGAGTCCGGCGGGGTGAAGTGTACTACCAGTTCTGGTAAGTCAGTCTGTCCGGAGGCCTCGTAAGCCTTTCTGATCGTCGCAGCGGCGGTGTTGCATTCTCCGGTGTTGATGCTGGTGTCTGCGTGGTCGGCGAAGGCTCGTGGGGTTCCGGCATGCCGTCTACCTGAGCTGGAATTGCGGGGGGGTAAAGGTGGTGTCTCCGGAATGCCCGAGGGTGCGAGGTCCCGTAAGAAGACTGTGTCCTCCCGCCCGTCTGGGTAAGCCACATAGGCGTACTGGGGGTTGGCGTGCAGGAGGTTCACCTTCTCGACCAGGGGGTCCATTTTATGGGCCCTCACGTGCTTTCGCAGCAGGACGGGCCCCGGGGAGGTCAGCCAGGTTGGTAGTGTGGTTCCCGTAGTCGACTTCCTGGGGAAAACAAACATTCGTTCATGGGGGGTGGCGTTAATGGCAGTGCAGAGTAGTGACCGGATGGAATGCAGCGCTGCCGGGAGGACTTCCTGCCAGCGGGAGGTTGGGAGGCCCTTAGACTTTAAGGCTAAGAGGATGGCCTTCCATACCGTTGCGTTCTCTCTTTCCACCTGGCCGTTCCCTCGGGGGTTGTAGCTGGTGGTCCTGCTTGCAGCAATACCTCTCGCTAGTAGGAACTGACGGAGTTCCTCGCTCATGAAGGAGGAGCCCCGGTCACTATGTATGTAGTTTGGGAACCCGAACAAGGCGAAGAGGTCATTCAGGCATTTAATGACCGTGGTACTGGTCATGTCTGGGCAGGGGAAGGCAAAGGGGAAGCGGGAGTACTCATTAACGATGTTGAGGAAGTACACATTACGGTCAGAGGACGGGAGGGGCCCCTTAAAGTCGATGCTCAGGCACTCGAAGGGGCGGGTGGCCTTGATCAGGCTGCTCTGTCCGGCCTAAAGAAGTGCGGTTTGCACTCGGCACAGGTCTGGTAGTTCCTGGTCATGGTCCTGACCTCCTCGATGGAGTATGGCAGGTTGCGGGCCTTAATGAAGTGGTAAAGTCTGGTGACCCCGGGGTGGCAGAGGTCGTTGTGGAGGGTCCGAAGTCTATCACTTTGCGCGCTGGCGCATGTAATTCGTGACAGAGCATCAGGGGGATCGTTCAGCTTACCTGGCCGGTACAAGATATCATAATCATAGGTGGATAGTTCGATTCTCCACCTCAATATCTTGTCATTCTTGATTTTGCCCCTCAGCTTGTTATTAAACATAAAAGCGACCGAACGCTGGTCGGTGAGGAGGGTAAATCGTTTGCCTGCCAGGTAATGCCTCCAGCATCGTACCGCCTCCACAATCGCTTGGGCCTCCTTCTCGACCGACGAGTGTCGGATCTCAGGGCCCTGTAGGGTCCTTGAGAAGAAGGCCACTGGTCTCCCCTCCTGGTTAAGGGTAGCGGCTAGGGCGAAGTCGGATGCATCGCTCTCCACTTGGAAGGGGATGGACTCGACCACTGCGTGCATTGTGGCCTTGGCGATGTCTTCCTTAATGAGGGAGAAGGCTGCGCACGCTTCCTCCGTAAGGGGGAAGGATGTGGACTTCATGAGGGGTCTGGCTTTGTCTGCATAATTGGGCACCCATTGGGCATAGTAGGCGAAGAGCCCCAGGGTTCTCTTCAGAGCCTTTGGACAGTGGGGGAGGGGTAGCTCCATGAGGGGACGCATTCTTTCGGGGTCGGGGCCGATGACTCCGTTCTCTACTACACAGCCGAGGATGGCAAGGCGCGAGGTGTTAAACACACATTTATCCTTATTGTAGGTGAGGTTCAGCCGTTGGGCCGTACGGAGGAATCTCTCCAGATTAATGTCATGGTCCTGCCGGTCGCGGCCGCAGATGGTGACGTTATCTAGGTAGGGGAACGTGGCGTGCAGCCTGTTCTGGTCAACCATCCGGTCCATCTCCCTTTGGAAGACCGAAACCCCGTTGGTGACGCCGAAGGGAACCCTAAGGAAGTGGTAGAGGCGGCCATTCGCCTCGAAGGCGGTATACTGGCGGTCCTCAGGGCGGATAGGGAGTTGGTGGTAGGCCGACTTAAGGTCGATGGTAGAGAATACTCGGTATTGTGCGATCTGATTGACCATATCAGATATGCGGGGAAGGGGGTATGCGTCCAGCTGGGTGTACCTGTTTATGGTCTGGCTGTAGTCGATGACCAGGCGGTTCTTATTGCCCGTCTTAACTACCACGACCTGGGCACGCCAGGGGCTGGTGCTCCCTTCGATGATGCCCTCCTTCAGGAGACGCTGCACCTCAGAGCTAATGAAAGCTCTGTCCCCGGCGCTGTACCGCCTGCTCTTGGTCGCGACGGGTTTGCAGTCGGGGGTGAGGTTAGCGAACAGGGAAGGTGGCGGGACTTTGAGGGTGGATAGGCCGCAGGTGTTACGCGGTGGGCAGTTTAAAATCTGTTGGTTGTCGACTGTGAGTGGGGGGAGGGGTCCGCCGTATGCTAGCGTGACGCTTTGGAGGTGGGATTGGAAGTCTAGCCCTAGTAGGACGGCAGCGCATAGCTGGGGGAGGACGAGGAGTTTAAAATTTTATACTCCGTACCCTTAACCGATAGGGTCACAACACAGTAGCCGCTGATGTCTGTGGCGTGGGATCTCGATGCCATCGAGATCCGGTTGCGCGTTGGCAGGACAGGGAGGGAGTAGTGGCTCACCGTGTCTGGGTGGATGAAACTCTCCGTGCTTCCGCTGTCGAACAGGCAGGTCGTGGCGTGGCCGTTTACTCTGATGTCCATCATTGACTTGGACAGGTGATGCGGGCGGGCTTGGTCCAGTGAGACAGAGGCTAGTGTATAGCTGAGCGAGTTGCTGTAGTCTGCGGGTGAGGCGGTAGTCGGGTCTAGAGGCACGGTGGCGGTCAAGCGTGGTGGGTAAAATGGCGTCTCCCACGAGGTTGGACAAAATGGCGGAGAAGATGGCTGCCCCCGTAACTCACATGAGGCACTGCTGGTGTCGGTTGCCTGTATCAAAGATGGCCGCCCCCATGACTCACATGTGGGGATGCTGGCCTCTGTTGCCTTGAAGGAAGATGGCCGCCCCCCACAGCTCGCATGAGGCACTGCTGGCCTCTGATGATCCACCTCTGCAGGCCTTAACGAAGTGGCCTTTCTTCATGCAGTTTGAGCAGGTAGAGTTCCTGGCTGGGCAGCGCGACCTCGGGTGTTTCGCCTGGCCGCAGAAGAAGCAGCCGGCGGCCCGATCGCGGGGGTCCGATGTCGGAGCCGGTACCGGGGGTGGCGGTCTCGATCGGGTCCGGGACGCCGACGCTGAGGTAGGTCCCAGGGGGGTTGCTGCGGGGGGTATCGCGGTCGGGGTCAGTCCCAAGTCCCAGGGTCGCGAGTTACAGTACCTTGAGTATGCCTCGAGGTCCCGATGGGCCACTTCTAGAGAGAGAGCGAGGGTTGCAGCTTTGTCCAGGTCGAGGTCCCTTGCTTCCAGTAGTCTTTGCCATGAGTAGTCGGACCGCAGGCCTTTCACGAAGGCATCGCGGACATTGTCTTCAGTATTTTCTGCCGCCGTTACCGCTTTAAAGTTACAGTCTCTGCCGAGTGCTTGTAGCACCCGTAAAAATTCCTCCACAGCCTCTCCTGGCTGTTGCGGGCGGGATCTTAGGAGGCGTCTGGCATACATGGAATTTACCGGGGTTTGGTACTGTCTTTTCAGCCGGTTGATGGCGTCCTCGTATGTTTTAAGGTCCCGGATGAGTGCGAATACTTTAGGGCTCACTTGGGCGTTCAGAACTCTTAGCATGGATTTCTGAGGCACGCCGGATTCTCCCAGGTAGGCTTCGAAGCAGCTCAGCCAGTGTTCGAAGTCGAGGGCTGAGTTTGCTGCCTGTGGGTTTAGGTCCGGGTATGGTGGTCTGAGGGCTCGCAGCCAGGCCGGCTGCTGTGGCTGTTGTAGCTGGGCGTCTGGCTGGTCGCTTGGCTGGTCGTTTGGCTGGTCGTTTGACTGCTCAAGTGTCGACATTTTAAAATTTAGCCAATAAAATTGATATACCTATCAATTCATCCAATGAAAAGCGACGAGTTAAGAAAGTAACTATAGGTTTTTATTGGCTAAATAACAGAGCCCACCCTTGTGGGTGATCGGATCCAACAAGGAGGAATACCAGCCAGTCGACCACCTTTATACCTGGGCAGGTAGGTGGAGCCATGGGCGGAGTCAGCAGTGTTCAGCCCAGGTATAACAGCGTGACAAGAGGCGACCTCGTATAGTGATACAACAGTGTGAACAGTGATAACGATATAACAGTGATAACTATAGTGTAACGATAGTGAACGACAAAAGTGGTTTACCACAAAAGTTGAGGCCAGAAACACGGGCGTTGACCACGAGCAACCGCCCAGTCGTCCGGCAGAGAGTGAACATCGCAGGGGAGGCTGTGGAGAGCCGGGCTTGGTTCCCCAGCCACGACAATCAGCAATAGACTGACGACAGGTACAGTGCAGACCCTTCCCAGACAGCGGCGGCTGGAGCCGACTGACGGCGGAGAGAAAGCTGAGCAGCGTCGACAGGGTAAGACAGAGGGTGAAGCGCACAGGGCGCAGCCGGGGGCTGAAAATCGAGCGGCGTCGAGGAAAAACAAAACGGAGAGAGAGAGGGTAAAGCAACAGCCGGGTTCAGGACCGAGCGGCGGAAACGGGAAAGGCGCACAAAAAAAAAAACGCGCAAAGCACAGCCAGGGCTCAAGGGCTGAACAGTGTCCGCGGGGAGAAGAAGGGAGAGCGTGGGAGACACCATTGAGCCGCGGAGAAGAAGGAAGAGCGCGGGAGACGCCATTTTTAGAAGCCGCAGCGGAGAAGAAGGGCGAGCGCAGGAAGGAAGGAAAGTGCGGGAGACGCCATTTTGTGTCAGCGGAGAAGAAGGGGAAGCGCGGGAGACGCCATTTTTGACAGTTAAATCACACCCAGGGATGCCGAAGAGTGGCAGTATCTCTACGTTCGACAATGAAGTCGAAGATTGGGCGACATATGTGGAACGTATTGAGGTGTACTGCAGGGCGAATGAAGTGCCAGATGCTAGGAAAGCACTAGTTTTGTTAAATTCCATGGGTGCAAAAACTTATGGGTTACTGTGAAACCTAATAACCCCAGAGAAGCCGTTGAACAAGAATTTCGAAAGCATAGTAGAAATCCTACAGGACCACTTAAACCCCACACCGCTGCTGATAGCAGAACGATTTAAGTTCCATAAAAGGAACCAACACAAAGACGAAAGCAATGCTGAGTACCTAACGGAACTGCGCAAGCTATCGAAACACTGCCAGTTTGGAGCGGGACTAGCAGATACGTTAAGGGATAAGTTTGTGTGTGGGCTGCAAAGTGAAGGAACCCAGAAATGGCTTCTATCAGAGAAGGATCTTACGCTGGACAAGGCTTTGAGTATGGCAGTATCACATGAAGCAGCTGCAAGGGGCGCTGCAGAGATACAACGGAGGCCGCAAGAATATGGCACCAATGAAATGTCCTATGGAACAGGGAAGTGCTATCGCTGCGGCAGAACAACACATGACCAGAAGGATTGTTGGTTCAAGGACCAAGTGTGCAGACAGTGTGGAAAAGCAGGACACATAGCAAGATTCTGCAGGTCTGGGAAGAAAACCAACAGCAAGAAATCTCCACAGGAGAAGCACAAAAAGGTACACCAGGTGATGGACAGTAGTTCAGACGAACAGAAAAGTGACACAGACTCCGGAAGCAAGGAGCTGGGTTTTCTGAAACTACATAAGGTAACCAAAATGGAGGATCACCAGACTATTTGGGTTACACTCAAGATAGACGGAGTCCAAGTGAAAATGGAATTGGACACAGGATCAGCTCTAACAGTCATAAACCAAAGGGACTACAAGCGGCTATTTTCACATATACCCTTGAAAGCTACAGAGATTGTCTTGAAGACGTACACGGGGCAAAAAGTCTACCCCAAAGGAAAAATAAGGGTGGAAGTGATATATAAAGGCCAGGAAATACCTAAAATGGATATATATGTATTGCCAGATGGAGGACCACCACTGCTAGGATGTGAATGGATCCGGAAGATACAATTAGATTGGCATTCCATACAGGCACTGAAGGTTGAGGCCAAAAAGGATGACGACGTCACACCTGGACGACTGTCAAAAATGCTAACTGACGCAAAAGAAGTGTTCCAGGAGGGACTCGGAACACTAAAAGGCATAAAAGCAATGATTAAAATAGAGGAAAATGCAAGCCCAAAGTTTCTTACGGCCAGACCAGTGCCTTATGCGATCAGACCAGCTGTCGAAGCAGAGCTGGAAGGGTTGGAACGTTCAGGAGTACTGTCCAAAGTAGACTGGAGCGAGTGGGCTACACCCATCGTTCCTGTAATGAAGAGGTCGTTGAGTAATACGCCTGGGGAACCAAAGAAGGTCCGCATCTGTGTGGATTTTAAGGTGACAGTGAACCCAGTCCTTCACACGGTACAATATCCGCTTCCACAAATTGAGGATATTTTCGCCTCGCTATCTGGAGGTAAACGCTTCACCAAAATTGATCTAGCCCAGGCGTACTTGCAAATGGAGGTAGAAGAAGCCTCGAAACAATACCTTATGATTAACACTCATAAAGGTCTTTATCAGTAGAACCGGCTGGTGTTCTGGGTAGCATCGGCCCCGGCTATTTGGCAAAGGGCGATGGATCAAGTCCTGCAAGGGATTCCAGGGACCCAGTGTTATTTGGACGACATCCTGGTCACGGGCGAAAATGACAGTGATCACCTTGCCAACTTGGAGAAGGTGCTCACCAGATTAAAGGAATATGGGCTACGAGCTAATCGCCACAAGTGCGAGTTTTTCCAGAAGCAGATCTCGTATTGTGGCCATGTCATCGATGAAGAGGGGTTACATAAGCCCCCTGAAAAGATTGAGGCAGTAGTCAAGGCTCCAGCACCAGAAAATGTGTCACAACTGAGGTCGTTCCTCGGGCTAGTAAACTACTACCATAAGTTCTTGCCAAATTTGTCCACGGTATTACACCCACTGAACACCCTACTGCAAACAGGGGTACCATGGAAGTGGAATGACGAACGTAGACGAGCTTTCCCGAAGTGTAAAGAATTGATCACATCAAAAGAGGTGTTGGCCCATTTCAACCCAGCACTACCAATTCGTTTGGCATGTGATGCATCACCCGATGGTATTGGAGTGGTGCTGTCGCACAAATTCCCAGACGGGTTGGAGAGGCCAGTAGCCTTTGCGTCTCGGTCACTAACCTCAGCCAAGCGCAACTACGCCCAGATTGACAGGGAGGCCCTCAGCCTAGTATGGGGAGTAAAAAAATTCAACTACTATCTGCATGGGCAGAAGTTCACCTTGCTGACTGACCACCAACCACTTGTCTCCATCTTTAATCCTAAGAAGGGCGTTCCAGTGATGACTGCACAACGGTTACAAAGATGGTCCCTGTTTCTAGGGGCGAATCAATATGAAATAGAATATAAAGGCATGAAACAGCATGGAAACGCTGATGGGCTATCACGCCTGCCACTGCCTACTGTGGAGGAAGCACCAGCAGTGGACCCTGTCGAGATATTTTATTCGTCAATAATTGAACGATTGCCAGTAACGAACGTGGATATAGAGAAGGAGACCCGCAATGATCCGACACTGTCTCGGGTATATGATTTGACGGTGAGGGGATGGCCAACACATGGCGACTCACTGTTGCCAGCATTCTCATCCAGAAGAGAACAGCTGTCAGTATGCCAGGGGACAGTGATGTGTGGATCCCGAGTGGTGATTCCACCCAAGTTAAGGGAGAGAGTGCTAAATGAGTTTCATGAAGGTCATCTGGGAGGGGTGAAAATGAAAAGCCTTGCAAGGGCTTATGTGTGGTGGCCGGGGATCGATCAACAAATCGAGGACCTAACCAAGAGCTGCTCAGGATGCCAGAAGGTCCAAAATGCACCACCACATGCCCCTCTACACCCATGGGAGTGGCCCTCCTCTCCATGGCAATGGGTGCATATTGATTTTGCTGGTCCATTCATGGACTCAATGTTTTTAATAGCAGTGGATGCTCACTCGAAATGGCCTGAGGTGATAAAAATGTCCTCAACCACTACAGAGAAAACGATTGCAGTCCTACGGACCATATTTGCCAGGAACGGCTTGCCAGAGCAGATTTGCTCTGATAATGGACCACAGTTTGTGTCCGAAGATTTTCGAAAATTTATGAGAAGGAATGGGGTAAGGCATTACACTTCCGCCCCGTATCATCCAGCCACAAATGGATTGGCTGAGAGGTTCGTACAAACCTTTAAGAAGGCGACAAAGGCCATGTGCGATGATGAAATTCCACTACAGCATAAGGTGGACAATTTCTTATTAGCCTACTGAAACGTGACACATGCAGTTACCAACCAGACCCCGGCCATGATGTTCTTTAACCGAAGGTTGCGATCTCATCTGGACTTGCTTAGACCAAATGTGCGAAGAAATGTTGAGGATAAACAATTCCAGCACATCAATGAGAAGCCGACAAGGAGCTTCAATGTAGGACAACCAGTCTTGGCCCGTGACTACCGAACAGAGAAATGGCAACCCGGAATGATATGCACACGGCAGGGGCCATTAATGTACACAGTGGATGTCGGGGAGAACATTGTGAGACGCCACGTTGATCAGATCTTAGCGTCACAGGAACGAGTCAACCCCATGTCTTGCGTACCTGGGGATGAACCCGACATACCGGTAGCATCTACCTCCGAACCAGTAGCAGTGGAACCCGATGAGCTAACCGATAAACAGGGGCCAGAATCGCCTCCGCACCAAGAACAAGAACCTCAGGAAAGGCACTATCCCGAAAGGATCAGGAAACCGCCCCAAAGACTGAATCTATAAATGGACTATTGTTGTTTAATGTACATGTTAAAGTGTTAATTGTTATTTGAATATTATGGGTACTACTAATCTAAAAGGGGAGGAATTGTAGTGTATGTACCTTTAAGAGAGAACTACTTTTACAGCTCCCGTATACTGTAGTACCGGCAGTGACCACACCTGTATATAAGCCTTGAGCATGTCTCTGTACCCCAGTCTTGAGACTACCCTCCTCCAGTAAACACCTGTTGATTGTTAAGTTACAGCATCCGTGTGGTTATTGAAAAACATCATACTCTCAGAATCACGGATCTAACAAACAGTACACGTGGAACTGCTTGCCACAGGGCTTCCACAACAGCCCCAGCATTTTCCATCAGTGCATGGCAAACAGTTTAAAGGATTTCAGTCAGCCCAGACAGTTGGTACAATATGTGGATGACCTGCTCCTGTTCACTGATTCAAAAGAGGAGCATGGCCCACTATTGGCCGAACTGCTGGAGCTGCTCGGGCAAAAGGGTTTTAAGGTAAACCCAAAGAAAGCACAGATCAGCCAGCAGGAGGTAAAATTTCTGGGTCTGACCGTGCATGCTGGAGAAAGGGCCATAGATAAGGCTAGGAGGGAGGCGGTACAAGAGTAACCGGTTCCCAACACAGTAACGGGTGTGAGGTCGTTTCTAGGGCTAACCGGGTACTGTAGAGACTTTATTGAGGACTATGCAGCCACAGCGGCCCCTCTGCTCCGACTCCTACACAAGGGAGTGGAGTAGCTTTGGGATGAGGGTTGCCAGGCAGCATTCGTCAGGCTCAAGAAATACTTGCAGACCACACCAGCTCTAGGGGCCATAGATGGGGGGAAAGAGTTTTTCCTGGAGGTAGCGGCCAGCGGGGACAGCCTGAGTGCTGTGCTGCTCCAAGAGCGGCATGGTCGGCTGAGGCCGGTGGTCTACACCTCCAGGATACTCACGGATGTGGAGAGGAGCTGCTCCAACTGTGAGCGGCACCTCTTGGCCACACATTGGGCTGTGAAAAGATCACTGATTTCACAGGCACCTCTCCCATCACCCTCCTCACCCATCACACACCCACCCAGATGCTTCTGGGTGGGAGGATCAAGGATGGAAGAGTGAGCAGTGCCCGCATTGCCCGCTGGACCTAGCTCCTCTCACAGATGGATCTTAAGGTGAAGGGACTCTGCGAGCCAAAGCTTGCAGCCAACCTGGTATATCCTGGAACAGCCCACCGGTGTTCCATTGAAGGAGTTTGGGAAGTGAACATAGGTTTACGGGCCGGGATACATCCCACAGGCCGTGAGATCTATGTAGACGGTTCTAGCACGGTATCTGCTGGCGAGCATCTCACGGGGTGTGGAGTTTATGACCCAGCGGCAAACATTGCCTTGGCGATTAAGCTCCCCAGCACCATGAGCGCCCAGCAGGCTGAACTGTCCGCGGTAGTGTACGTCATTACACACCCCGAAATCTTCCCCAACCCCTACACGATTTGCTCGGACAGCATGTTCACGTGCAATTCGTGTACAGAGTACCTGGCCATCTGGTCCCGCCGTAGATACACCTCCGCCGACGGGAGACCCCTCACAGTGAAACCCCTGCTGGAAAAGGTCCTGGCAGCAGTGGGGGAGGAAGGGGAGATTTTCATCCACAAGGTGAAAGCCCATTCCTCCACAGAACCCCCGTGGCCAGGGCAACCAGCAGGCTGACATGCTCGCCAAGGGGGTTGCCCACACAAGCAATTCCTGGGACCCATTTGGGTCCAGACCCATGGCGGCGGTCAGAGGTAGGGATGGGACCCAAGGGAGTGGAGGGGTAGCTTTAGCCCCGGACCTTAAGACGGTCCAAGCCCAAGACCCCGTCCTGAAGGCAGTCCTCAGTGCAGTGACTGAGGGAAAAAGGGTAAAGGGCCCTTACGGCACAGCAACCCTCTCCGTAAAAGAGGGCATGCTGTTCCAGGGGGAACAGTGGGTTCTGCTGCAGCAGCACTGGAGGGAATTCCTTCAACTGGCCCATGAGGGTCCAGGAGCGGGACACCCCGGGCCTGAGACCACCTGGCAGCAGGTGGAACAGGCGGGATGGTGGCCGGGACTCAGGGAAGATGTCCGCGAGTTCTGTGCAGGCTGTCTTGTGTGCGCTGCGAATAACCCTGACCCCCACAAAAGGAAGGTACCTATGGGACACATCAGGAGGGTAGAGGGACCATGGCAGTCGATACAGGTCGACTACATCGGGCCCCTGCCCACCGCCCAGGGAGGCTATAAGTACTGCCTAGTCCTGGTGGATGTGTTCACCAAATGGGTAGAGGCCTTACCCTGCAGAACAGCCACAGCTCTGGGTACTGCCAGGATCCTGGTCCGGGAAGTGTTCTCACGGTGGGGACTACAGGAAACTTTCTTTTAACCGGAGGTTAAAAGTCCGGAAAGCTCTATCTACCGGCAAAATTCAGGAGCCGTTTTCTATAAGTTTTTTTACTTCTGGTTGCTTTTTTTTTCCCAGTCAGGCTCTGTAAGGTCTGTAGCTAAGCAACAGCTTCAACTAGAGACGCTTGCAGCTGCAGCCAACTGTTTTGAAGCTGTTGCTAAGCAACAGGGTTTGTTGATTCACACGGAGCTGAAAAGATCTGTATGTTTTAACATTAGGGCTGGATTATACGGCAGTTTTGATCTAATGGCACCAGCTCGGTCCCGTCAGTGCCGGATACCAGAAAGTTTCCTGTACTACAGTATGTGGCGTCCGACCAAGGGAGCCACTTCACCGGACAGGTGATGTAGAATACCCTTATGCTGCTAGGCATTGAGGGGAAATGGCACGTGGCCCACAACCCACAGTCATCAGGGATTGTGGAAAGAATGAATAGGACCCTAAAAGAAAGGTTGAGGAAGGAGACAGTGGACTCGCCCCGTAAATGGGCTGAGGTCCTACCGTTGGTTCTGATGGGGATCCAGGCCAGCCAGTCGAAAAGCACGGGATATTCCCCGTACGAGCTGATGACTGGCAGGGTTATGCGGACCCCCGCCCATGTACTAGCCCCAGTGCTCACGGAGGGTCAGCTCAGAGAGGTAAACTGGGACAGGTTCGCCCAAAACCTTTTTAAGCACCTCAAGCAGGTCCACGAACAGGCGGCTGGGAACATGGGAAGGCAGCATCGGAGTAACCGATTGCTGCTCGAACCCCGAAAGCACCACGAGTGGGAGGTAGGAGATCAGGTCATGGTGAGGAACTATGCCCGAGTAGGAAGTTTGGAACCATTGTACATGGGGCCCTACAGCATTGTAGACAAAGCCAGCCCCATGGTATACGGCGTTAAGATGCCCCGGCGTACCAAATGGTTTCATATCAACCAGCACAAACTGTTTAAACCTGAAAGGGGAAAACAGCCAGATGGGGCAAGGTCTGAGGATAGAGATCCTCAGCCTGCAGCAGGAGCGAGTTCGCAGACTGCATGGGCAGGCACTGCGGCTTGTTTAAGGGGAGGGGCCATCCCGCCCACCGATTGGGACACCCCCCCCCCTTCTGGGATCCAGACGAGGAGGGACCTGAGGGTGAAGACCCCACCCCTAACCCAGGTGTAGAGGAGGAGGGACCTGAGAGCGAAGACCCCGCCCCGGATCCAGTTTTGGGACCTGGGAGCGGAGACTCTCAGCCTACAGCAACGGGCTGCGAAGAGTTACCTGCCCCTAGCCCAGGTTCGGGAGAGGTCAAGCCTAAGGAAGAAGATCCCCGGCCAGTGGCAGTGGTTAGCCCACAGGCCGCACCGGAGGGGGACAGCGGTCCGGGTTAAAGGCCCATTGGCCAAGAAAGCCCCACCCGCCAAAGTCCCTAGAAGGTCCCCACGGACGCCCCAGCTGAGAAAGCCATGGTCACCAGCTCCCCAGTTTAAAGGGACAGCCTCCCGAGTCAGGGGGAAGTCTAAGGACAGAGGTCCCCAGCCAGCAGCCACAGGCGGCGAGGGACCAACAGTGCAGGACGGTGCGGCCACGCCGGAGGGAACGGCATTCCGCAGTCCAACCAGGAATTAGCCTGGCCGCCCGGAGACGGGCAGCGAATGTATATAGTTTAGGTAATGTAAGGTTATTGTTAAGTTTAAGTATTTAGCTTAAGTTTGGGTGTTTAGCTTAAGTTAAGTAAGGTGATGGGTAGTTTGGGATAAGTAGTAATCTGCTAAGAGTGTGTGTATTTGAGTCGAGGCCGCAAGGCTCGACTATGCTTCACCCAAGCCAGAGAATCTCTTGGGGACCTGGCTGTATGTTTTTGTATCTGTTGCAGAAAGACTTTCAGGATGAGGGGGATCGTAATCCTACTCGCCCTGATGGGACTGAGCCTGGGAAAGAAGGGCGATGTGGAGGAATCCCACATCTATGGGTGCTCCGGAGACAGGGCACCTATAGCAACCGACGGAAGCGGCGAACGGGATATGGAGGAGACCGCCGTCTACGTCCACGAGGGAAGGTGGCCAGGGTGGCTGGGGTCCAATTCGTCTCAGTACTCCAGCCAGACCAGATTCACGTACGGGGAGGCCTCCCTCCTGTGCCCCAGGGTACGGGTCGTTACCACAAGGGTTAGCGTCACCGTAGGGAAACATATATGTTTAACGTGCAAGGGACACATTCCTCTGGATAGGTGGTGGTGGCTCAGGAAACTGAGCAAAGATATGAGGAATCCTGCAGTCGAGTGGGAACGGTTGGGGAACAATACCCACCAGACGATTACAGGGACTCACGGAGGATTAAGTGGGTGTTGGGACAAGTGGTGGGAACCGGATCAAGGGATTTACAACTGTATGTGGGGGTCAGAGAGAGTCTGCCCCGCAGGCATATCCATTGTTTTCCACCGACAGTGGCGAGACACCGGGGAGGGGATGAAGTGGGATACCAGCCGGAAGGTGTGCGCAGTCCCGTTCTCCCCGATCCCAGTCAATGCCACTGAGCTTGTGACCCGCCCCGAAAGCCCCTGCCCACGGCGCAAGCAGCGAGGTTACCCAGGGAAGGGTGCCCCACCACCACCAAGGGACCAGGGAATGGGCTGGTACTAGTGCCTACCAACCAGATGCTGTATCAGGGGGTACACTATGCGGTAGCCTCCGTGATTTTAAATCTCACCGAGGTATATTTACCGGAGTGGTGTCCCAAACAAACAGAGCAGCTATACCAGCACCTATTAAAGGATATGTTCAGGAAGTTTTATGAGTTCGATTTTGCCAATGTTGTTGTATCCGTGTGTTAATGGAGACACGGAATGCAGGAGTAGGTTTCACAGGTGTTTACTGAACAAAGTCTGGAGGTGAACTAACAGATACAAGACACTATACAGGCTTATATAGCCCAAGTGGCCATTACCGGCATTACAGTACACAGGGGCTCTTAAAGGCACAAACACCACAATTCCTCCCCTTTTAGACAACCAGTACATAACATTTTAAGTAATCATTAATTAACATATTACAAGTACAATAATCTACACATTTGCTGCAGTTAAGCAATTATAAGTCAGTCTCTCTGGAGGCTTCCTGACTCGGTCCGGATAACGCCTCTGTGGTGTAGTCGTTTTTGGTGGTGTAGTAGGTTCTTTTGGCAAGGTCGATTCGGCTTGAATGCCAGTGTCGGGTTCATCTGGTTCCAGTATCACCGGATCGGAGGTAGATACTATGGGTATCTCTGCTTCATCATTAGGCGTATAGAGTTGTGGTGTAGGTTGTCCCTTTTCGGATGACTCTATGATCTGGTCAGCATGGCGCCTTATTATGCTTTCTCCAATGTCCACGGTATACATCAGCGGTCCTAGTTGTGTGCAAATAGTTCCAGGCTGCCATTTCTCGGTACGGTAGCCCTGGGCCAAAACTTGTTGACCTACCTGGAAGGTTCTAGTTGGCCTTTCATTCATGCCTTGAAATTGCCAGTTCTCCACGTCCCTTCTGATGTTTGGCTTGATTAAATCCAGCCGGCATCTTAGGCTTCTATTGAAGAACATCATGGCGGGAGTTTGGTTTGTAACCACATGTGTTGCATTCTTGTATGCAAACAAGAAGTTATCTACCTTATGCTGAAGTTTTATGTCTTCATTACCCATGGCCTTTATGGCCTTCTTGAAGGTCTGGACAAACCTTTCAGCCAATCCATTGGTGGCGGGATGGTATGGGGCGGACGTGTAGTGCTTAACCCCATTGTTTTTTAAGAACTTCCTGAATTCTTCGGACACAAATTGCGGTCCATTATCAGAACAGATCTGTTCAGGCAGCCCATTCCTGGCAAATATGGTCCTTAATACTGTGATGGTTTTTTCCGTGGTGGTGGAGGACATCTTTATTACCTCCGGCCACTTGGAGTGTGCATCAACCGCGATTAAGAACACTGAGTCCATAAATGGACCAGCAAAGTCGATGTGTACCCTTTGCCATGGAGATGAGGGCCACTCCCATGGATGTAGAGGGGCTTGTGGTGGGGCGTTTTGGACCTTCTGGCATCCTAGGCAGCTCTTGGTCATTTCTTCGATGTCTCCATCGATACCTGGCCACCACACAAATGCTCTGGCTAGGTTCTTCATTTTCACTCCACCCAGATGCCCCTCGTGAAGCTCCTTTAGCACTTTATCCTGGAGTTTGGGTGGAATCACCACTCTGGATTCACACATCAAGGTTCCTCGGCACACTGACAGCTGTTCTCTTCTTTGCGAGAATGCTGGCAACAGTGGTTCGCCATGTGCTGGCCATCCCTTCACCGTTAAATCGTAGACTCGCGAGAGAGTCGGGTCAATTCTCGTTTCCTTTTCAATGGCAGAATTTGTTACTGGTAGACATTCCAATATGGTTGAGTGGAACATCTCCACTGGGTCCACTGTAGGTGCCTCTTCTACCGTTGGCAACGGTAGGCGCGATAAACCGTCAGCATTCCCATGCTGTTTTGATCCTTTGTATTCTATGTCATATTGGTGTGCCCCTAGGAAAAGGGACCACCTCTGTAGTCTTTGCGCTGTCATAATGGGAACACTCTTTTTAGGGTTGAATATGGAGACGAGGGGTTGATGGTCAGTCAACAAGGTAAATTTTTGTCCGTGTAGGTAATGGTTGAATTTCTTCACTCCCCATACCAGGCTGAGTGCTTCCCTGTCGATCTGGGTAGTTACGCTCAGCTGAGTTCAATGAGCGTGACGCAAAAGCTATCGGCCGCTCCGAGCCATCAGGGAATCTATGCGATAATACCGCTCCTACGCCGTAAGGGGATGCATCGCACGCCAGTCTGATTGGCAGTGATGGGTTGTAATGAGCCAAAACTTCCTTGGGCGTGATCAAGCCTTTGCATTTATGGAAGGCATGGTTACAGTCTTCGCTCCATTTCCAATTTACTCCCGTTTGTAGCAGTTCGTTAAGAGGGTGCAGAACAGTTGACAAGTTCGGTAAAAATTTATGATAGTAATTTATCAATCCCAGGAACGACCTTATTGTGAGACATTTTCAGGTGCTGGGACTTTTATGACCGCTTCAATTTTTTCAGGTGACTTATGCAACCCTTCTCCGTTAATTATGTGGCCACAATATGATATTTGTTTCTGGAAAAATCCGCACTTGGGGCGATTTGCTCGTAGGCCCCGTTCTCTCAGCCTAGTGAGCACCTGCTCCAAATTGGCAAGGTGCTCGTTGTCGTTTTCTCCTGTTACAAGGATGTCGTCTAGGTAGCATTGAGTCCCCGGAATCCCTTGCAGGACTTGCTCCATAGCTCTTTGCCAGATAGCTGGAGCTGATGCTACTCTGAAAACCAGTCGATTGTACTGCTCCAGGCCTTTGTGTGTATTTATCGTGAGATACTTTTTAGAGGCCTCTTCAACCTCCATCTGTAGATATGCCTGAGCCAAGTCAATTTTGGTGAAACGTTTTCCTCCGGATAGTGTGGCAAAAATATCTTCTATCCTCGGAAGAGGATACTGTACCGTGTGAAGGACCGGGTTTACATTCACCTTGAAGTCCCCACAGATGCAAATTTTTCTCTGTTCTTCAGATTTATCATTATTCAACGTTTTCTTCATGACCGGGACGATGGGTGTTGCCCACTCGCTCCAATCTATCTTGGATAATAAGCCTGCCTTTTCCAAATTCTCCAGCTCTGCCTCGACTGCTGGACGAATTGCGTATGGCACCGGCCTTGCCTTAAAAAACTTGGGAATTGCCGCATCTTCCACTTTTATTGAGGCAGTGACGCCTTTCAAAGTTCCTAGTTCCTGTTGAAACACTTCCTTGGCGTTGGCCAAGATGTCTTTTAATCGTTCAGGTATGACGTCATCATCGTTTTTTTTCTTACTGGTCACCGTCAGTGCCTGAATGGAGTGCCAGTCTAAACGTATCTTCCTGATCCATTCACGTCCCAATAGCGGTGGACCACCATCTTGCAGAACGTATAAATACAACTTCTGTATTTCCTTGCCGTTGTATACAACAGGCACCTTTATTTTCCCTTTGGGGTATACTTTCTGCTCCGTATATGTTTTCAAGATAATGGATGTGTCTTTCAAAGGTATATGCGGAAATAGCCGTTCGTAATCCTGTCGACTTATGACGGTCAGAGCTGATCCTGTATCTAGCTCCATTTTAACTGGGGACCCCGCTATCGTGAGGGTAACCCAAATGGTCTGGTAATCTTCTTTGGCAATTACATTATGTAATTTGAGGCAGCTTAGTCTCTTGTTTCCGGAGTCGCTATCGCTCTTCTGGTCTTCGGAGCTACTGTCCGTCATCATTTTTACCTTTCTGTACTTTTCCTTATTGATTTTTTTCCTGTCCGTGGATTTTTTGTTTCCAGATCGGCAGACACGTGCAATGTGTCCAATCTTTCTGCATTGCCTGCATGCTTTGTCCTTGAACCAGCAGTCCCTCTGGTCATGGGTGGATCTGCCGCAGCGATAACATTTCTCGAAACCTTGTGTCATTTCATGGGTGCCGAAGTCCTGTGGCTTTTGCTGTATCTCTGCAGCTCCTCTTGCGGCTGCTTCGTATGATGCAGCCACATTGAAAGCCTTGTCCAGTGTCAAATCTTTTTCAGAAAGTAGCCTTTTCTGTGTTCCTTCACTTAGGAGACCGCAGACGAATTTGTCTCGAAGAGAATCTGTCAGTCCTGCCCCGAATTGGCAGTGCTTTGACAGCTTCCTTAATTCGGTGAGGTAATCAGCGTTACTTTCATTCTTGTGCTGATTCCTCTTGAAGAATTTGAATCGTTCCGCTATCAGCAGCGGTGTTGGGTTTAAGTGCTCCTGTAGGGTATCAACAATCTCCTTAAAATTCTTGTCCTTTGGTTTGGCTGGAGTGATTAAGTTTCATAACAGCCCGTATGTCCTTGCGCCCATTAGATTTAGAAGTACTGATGCCTTTTTATCATCCTCTATTTCATTTTCTGTGCAATATACCTCCACTCTTTCCACATATGTGGGCCAATCCTCTATATCGCTATCGAAGGCATTAATATTGCCAGCCTTAGGCATCCTGAAAAAAAATGGCACCTCCCGCACTTTCCTTTCTTCCCTACAGAAAAAAATGGCGCTTCCCGTGCTTTCCCGCCGCTGCCGCTGCTGACAACGCTGTTCTCCGCGGTTTTTATTTACATAGGTTTTTTCAATAGGTGGAGACTCGTTCCCACCGGACTCTCTGGGACTTTTCCCTCCCTCTGCTTGGTCCGAACGCCAACCTGCTTTGCAGCGCCGGCCGTCTCCCGAGTGCTCTCCCCCTCTGTCTCTGTTTGCCTCCGCCTTCGCTGCTCGGCCCCGCTGCAGAGCCAGCCGATGGAGCCCCAGTCCGCCGCCCAGGAAGGACTATTGCAGTACCTGCCACCAGCTCGGCTAGCTGGTGAAACCTCAGTTTTTTTTTCTTTCTTGTTTTTCTTCGACTTTCGTCTGAGGAATCGATCTCCTTGAGGTGCTGCCGAATTGCAGGTAAGTCCGTTTCCAATTCGTCGCCACTGTTGTATCCGTGTGTTAATGGAGACACGGAATGCAGGAGTAGGTTTCACAGGTGTTTACTGAACAAAGTCTGGAGGTGAACTAACAGATACAAGACACTATACAGGCTTATATAGCCCGAGTGGCCATTACCGGCATTACAGTACACAGGGGCTCTTAAAGGAACATACACCATAATTGTCGACAAAACCGAACTGTACACCACACACCGCGAGTTTTTGGGTAATGCAGGGAGACAAAGAAGGGGAGTATGGAATGATGTTTTTACTGCGTTTGATACTGGGTCCTCTGCCATCAACAGTTTGGATGACATAGAGCTGCAGACCCAGATAAACGGTTTAAAAACACAGTTAAGGAAGATATTAATGGATGAGAACAAAGTAGTGGGCTCGGAGTTGCATGAGGACCAGGCCATGACGGTCCATTTAAAGGAGCTTATAGCGGAGTTGGAGAAGCACGCAAAGACGGTAAATGCCCTCATAAGGGAGGACAGAAATGCTTCTGACCAGGCTGCGCAGAATGAGGTGTGCGTGCTATACGGGGCATGGTTACTGGGCAAGGGCCGCGGTAATCTGGAGGATTTAAAACAGGGTTTAGTCCCCTCCTGGATCAGCAACAAACACCTCGCAGCCCTCCATCCGTTTGGGAATGCATTAAGCCCGTGCCAACTCCGACTAGCTTCCGAAGCCTACCCAGTCCCAATGGATTGTGGACGGTCCAACCACACGATCATGGGAGTAGTAGTTAGAATGCCGGTCATGGGTAGGACAGCCCAACCTGCACCGGTATACAGGGTTGAGAACGTTGGAGTCATTCAAGGGGGTGCACACATTCGTTTCACAGCGGTCCCACCTTACATCATAAAGTGGGAGCAGACTATGACAGGTACTGACCTCTCGGGGTGCCGGAGCCGGGGAGCACACATAATCCTGTGTTCCCAGCACTTGAATGCCTATTCAAAACCGCAGTGCGGGTTCAGAGCTGCTGGTGCGAAACCTATAAATAGTACCATGGAGGCAATGGCACAAAGCCATGTTACCCCGCAGGTAGCATATATAGGAGGTGGGACATATTGGCCTAGAAATTCAGTATTGCCACGTTTGGGGCGCTACAGTCGAGCATGCGTTAAATTTAGCACCCGGCGCAACTTAGCGCCACCTTCAGCGAAATTGAGTTGCATCGCCCCAAGAGGTTCTTGCTGCGCTAAAGCAGGCGCTGCACGACTATCCTAAGGTGCTAAGCCGGAGAGGCGAGGCGCTACCACCGAGGGCGGGCGCAGCGCAGGTGCGACCAGTTAGCGATTGCAGGCAGACACGCTGGCGCCGGTCACCTCTTAAAGGGGGAGGGTCGATTTGGCTTGCAGCCACGCCCTGCACATTGGAGCCCTGATTCTAGGCCTGGACAGACCTGCTGTGACATCATTACACCTAGGACCATGGAGAGGGCCAGGGAGCGAGCGCAGTGGTTCAGTGAGGGGGCCCTGAAGGTTCTGGTTGGCGCAGTGGAGCGCAGGCAACCTATCCTGTTTCCGGACAGTGGCAGGAGGCCGCTGCCCAACGAATATCGAAAAGCTTGGAGGGAGGTGGCACACAGAGTGACCTCCAGCAGCATGGTACCTAGGACCCCAACGCAATGCAGGAAGAAGTTCAACGACCTCACTCGGGTTGTCAGGGTGAGTACCCTTTCCAGTATCCTCTTCATTCCTGCATGTGCACCTCACTTTATGGCCAAAGGGTCCTGAAAGCCCCAATGCCCAGCCCTCATCCAAGACCTATGGGCCTCTCATGAAAATCACATGCACAATCACCACTTTACACACTGTAAGGGCTATTCGACCATGGGAGGCAGTGCAGCCAAGGTCAGGGCTTGACACTGTAAGGGCTATTCTACCATGGGAGGCAGTGCAACCAAGATCAGGGCTTGACACTGTAAGGGCTATTCCACCATGGAAGCAAGTGCAGCCAAGATCAGGGCTTCACACTGTAAGGGCTATTCCACCATGGGAGGCAGTGCAGCCAAGATCAGGCCTTCACACAGTAAGGGCTATGCCACCATGGGAGGCAGTGCAGCCAAGATCAGGGCTTCACACTGTAAGGGCTATTCCACCATGGGAGGCAGTGCAGCCAAGATCAGGGCTTCACACAGTAAGGGCTATTCCACCATGGAAGCAAGTGCAGCCAAGATCAGGGCTTCACACTGTAAGGGCTATTCCACCATGGGAGGCAGTGCAGCCAAGATCAGGGCTTCACACAGTAAGGGCTATTCCACCATGGGAGGCAGTGCAGCCAAGATCAGGGCTTCACACTGTAAGGGCTATTCCACCATGGGAGGCAGTGCAGCCAAGATCAGGGCTTGACACTGTAAGGGCTATTCCGCCATGGGAGGCAGTGCAGCCAAGATCAGGGCTTGACACTTTAAGGGCTATTCCACCATGGGAGGCAGTGTAGCCAAAATCAGGGCTTGACACTGTAAGGGCTATTCCACCATGGGAGGCAGTGCAGCCAAGATCAGGGCTTCACACTGTAAGGGCTATTCCACCATGGAAGCAAGTGCAGCCAAGATCAGGGCTTCACACTGTAAGGGCTATTCTACCATGGGAGGCAGTGCAGCCAAGATCAGGGCTTCACACTGTAAGGGCTATTCCACCATGGGAGGCAGTGCAGCCAAGATCAGGGCTTGACACTGTAAGGGCTATTCCACCATGGGAGGCAGTGCAGCCAAGATCAGGGCTTGACACTGTAAGGGCTATTCCTCCATGGGAGGCAGTGCAGCCAAGATCAGGGCTTGACACTTTAAGGGCTATTCCACCATGGGAGGCAGTGCAGCCAAAATCAGGGCTTGACACTGTAAGGGCTATTCCACCATGGGAGGCAGTGCAGCCAAGATCAGGGCTTGACACTGTAAGGGCTATTCCACCATGGGAGGCAGTGCAGCCAAGATCAGGGCTTGACACTGTAAGTACTATTCCACCATGGGAGGCAGTGCAGTCAAGATCAGGGCTTGACACTGTAAGGGCTATTCCACCATGGGAGGCAGTGCAGCCAAGATCAGGGCTTGACACTGTAAGGGCTATTCCACCATGGGAGGCAGTGCAGCCAAGATCAGGGCTTGACACTTTAAGGGCTATTCCACCATGGGAGGCAGTGCAGCCAAGATCAGGGCTTGACACTGTAAGGGCTATTCTACCATGGGAGGCAGTGCAGCCAAGATCAGGGCTTCACACTTTAAGGGCTATTCCACCATGGGAGGCAGTGCAGCTAAGATCAGGGCTTCAAACTGTAAGGGCTATTCCACCATGGGAGGCAGTGCAGCCAAGATCAGGGCTTCACACAGTAAGGGCTATTCCACCATGGGAGGCAGTGCAGCCAAGATCAGGGCTTCACACTGTAAGGGCTATTCCACCATGGGAGGCAGCACAGCCAAGATCAGGGCTTCACACTGTACTCAGATCCCATCCTTTCTCTTGCAGGGCAAGCTGGCCCACAATAGGAGGCAGCAGCAATGGACCGGGGGAGGCCGCCCTGAACTTAAAGACTTCAGCAATCTGGAGCAGCGAGTGGAACGGATGATGGCAGGCCGACTGATTGGCCCCGTTGCCACTGGATATGCCGACCCCGTTCTGGACAGCAATGGTAAGGTGATCACCTTTTCAACCTCTCTCTTTCCACTTGTGCCTCACACCAGCATCCTTTGCCACTATCAAACCAATGCAGTGCATTGCAGCACTCATGCCTCCCTCGCTGCCACCCTGTCCTCACGCTAAAGCAACTCTTGTACCTCCCTGCTTTCAGATGCTGATTCACCAGGTGAGGAGGTGGGCCTTCAAGCTGCCACTGTGAGTGAATTGGAAGGTGAGGAGGAGGAAGAGGAAGCCGGAACATCAGTCCCACCCTCAGCCGAGGCAGCCCATGGCCATAATGGGGACACGTCTTCCCTGGAGGGGAGCAGGGGGGAAGGGTCTGAGGAGTGGGAAGCTCCGGGACCCAGTGGGCTGCAGCAATGGGGGGGTAGGGAAGCTCAGCGGCCTTCTCACCGGAGGGAGAGTGTGGCCTCCAGTCCTGCTACAGTGAGCACAGAGGAGGTGCAGCTCCTTGCTGAAATGGGCGCCCAGGTGGAGCGCAGGCACACTGAGCTCATGGCTGCAATGGCAAGGATGCCTGACTCCATAGAGTCACTGGCAAGGAGTGTAAAGGAATTCGGCGCAGCACAGGCGGCTTCCAGCCAAGTGCTTAGTCGTGCCATGCAGTCACTGGCTGGTCTGATGCAGACACAGATCAGGGCCACACAAGCACTAACTGCTGCCACCCTCGCTGGATCGGGCAGGATTCGCTGGGGCCCTCGCCGCGCTGCAGCAGGCCCGCAGTCTCTGCTACAGCAGATTGCTGCGCATGGTTCAGTGATGCCCCGTGCGAGTGCCAGTGTCTCGTCCGACCAAGGAGTGCCTGTGCTCTGTCAGGTTGGCAGCATCCTGCTGCCCACACTGTCACTCCTCCACTGCTGCTGCCACCACCCGTAGGACAGACTGCTGCCGCCAAGCAGAGTTGGAGCAGTCAGCAGCCGGGCCCTCCAGGCCCAGAGCTGGTCCAGGCCATCCCCCAAGGGCATCTGCCGACTCACTATCTGACCCTCAGCAGCCTTCCCCCAGCCTTGCTGCAGCCACTGGGGTCCCAATGCGGAGAGCTGCAGGGTGGGAAGTGGCCAATCTCGGAAGCGAGGCAGATCACCCTCGCAGGCCAAAAAGTAGGAGGTGTGGCAAAATGCTGGTTTTTTTTTGTGAAGGCCGAGGATCATGGTCATTTTTGTTTAACTCTTTTGTTCATTGTTTCCAGGTTGTGAGAGCCAGTTATGTGTCTGACTGTTTTTTGGGGGGTTTCTCTGTAATTGTTTGTCATGTGGGAAGGGCATAGAGTTTGTTAAATAAATAATTGTCTTTATTCAGATTGTGCATGTTTGCACTTTGAACTATTTGTTGCCTTGACCGGCTCAGGGTTTGCGGAGTTGGTCCATTCATGTTCTTTCAATGGCACAAGCCATTCCCTCAGAGGGGGCCTAGAACCGACTTGCAATAAGCCGCTGACGGACGGCCTTTGCGCTTTGTGCCTCCCTCCCATCTTGGTGCTCCTCCTCCTCCTCCTCCTCCTCCTCTGGTGGTCCTCCAATGTCTGCTGGCAGAGGCTGAGTCCTGAGGATAGCCAGGCTGTGCAGCATGCAGCACACTACAACGAAATGGGAGACTCGCTCAGGCGAGTACTGAAGGGCTCCCCCGGAATGGTCCAGACAGCGGAACCGTTGCTTTAGCACGCCGATTGTGTGCTCAATGATGTTCCTGGTCACTTGATGGCTGTCATTGTATCGCTTTTCAGCAGGCGTGCTGGGCGCACGGTGCGGGGTCATCAGCCAGGTGCACAAAGGATAGCCCTTGTCCCCGAGAAGCCAGCCTCCTAGGTGAGCCGGGGCTTCGAAAAGGTCTGCCAAAGAAGTCTGGCGCAGGATGAAGGTATCGTGGCTGCTGCCTGGAAAGCGGGCATTGACAGCTAGTATCAGCTGCCTGTGGTCACACACCAACTGTACGTTCAATGAATGGAACCCCATTCAGTCAATGGCGCCCTGGACCATGGGGAAGCCCACTATTCTTGCAAATCCCATTGCGCGCTCCTGCTGCTTGTCCAGGATCATGGGAAAGGAAATGTACCGACATCTCCTTTTGAAGAGGGCATTCGTGACTTGGCAGATGCAGCAATGCACCGCAAACTGGGAGACATTGGCAATGCCCCCAGTAGCGGATTGGAAGGCACCTTCACTGCCACCGACAGAGACGTCCTGCTCCTCAGCTGTGGCTGCAGATCTCTCTGAAGCAGGTGGCAGATCTCAGTGACCACCTCCCTTCTGAATCGAAGCCTCCGAATACACTGCTCCTCAGACATGTTCAGATATGAGAACTGCTGGCGGTATACCCTGGGAGGGTAAGGCCTCCTGTGCCAACGCCTGTTGGCCCTCCTCTGTCTGACCATGATTGGCACTCTCTCTCGGCGTCTCTGAGCCCTCTCAATGCAATGGAGAAACCCAACGTTTCCACCCATTGCAGCCCCCATTATATGTGGCCACTCAAGGCTATGGCACTGAAAAATCAATCCAACTGCAAAGCTCTGTTCTGAAGCCAGAAGTACCTGTGCGAGCACTGAGTCAAAGCAGAAAGCTCTCTCCCTTTGTCTCTCTGCAAATCTCTCTATCTCTCACAGAGAAGGAGTGGTCCAAATTGGCTACCACAAAGAAGGCAGGAAGAGCCACCTTTAAATAGCACCCCCCCCAGCACCACAGCGACTGGGAACCGTTCCACTCAACCAGCCGCTGGGAGCGCCAGGCGGAAAGAAGGGGGGCGCCACTGAAGTTCCGGTTCGGGGCGCACCAAGGGCGTTGCACCATGAAATGACGTCAGGATCTGCGCGCGCAGCTGAGCGGGCGTTGCGGTTTTGCGCCACCGCTAAATATCCAGTCAAGTTCGCAAGAGCCGCAGATTGCGCCACGCCCGGGCACTAGCTGCTTCGCGCCCGGGCGCTAGCTGCTTCGCGCCCCACTTATCGCCCTCTTAAGGCGCTAGCGGCTGGTGCTACCAACTGAATTTCTAGGCCATTGTGTCACCGCAGGAGCGTCCCACTACCAGCATGGACAGCATAGTTGGTGTCCAGTTAGTGGCAGCAGTTTCTGTTTTAAACCCGAGGCAGAAGTTCAAGTGGCCCAGGAGTGAATTGTCCCCATTCCTGAACCCTCCACTGTTCACCTCACTGTGAAGGAGAATTTTTACCAACCTGCAGAAGTACATAGCGCATTTTGGCTACGAGATTCCCCCTCTCCCTGAACACCTTACCAAAATACTCAAAGCCGTTATATTTTCACAGAAACATTTTTAAACTCTAGAGCAGAAAACAGTAGAGATAGGGGCTAAGATATTGGATATTGTGATTCCACCCTGGTGGGACATTTTCAATAACATAGAGGTGCCTTCGTGGATCAGACTGGCTCCCCACATTCTCGTGGTTTGCCAGTTAGGGATAGTGTTGTATCTAGTTTGCATTCAGTGCAAGGGAAAAGGTCAGATACTAGAATTCTGAAACCAGAGGATCTGGAAGGAACATTATGTGAAGGTGGAGGGAGATACACCTGTTTGAGGTTTTGTATTTTTGATTAAAGTTTGTTGTTTTTTTTGTGTTTGTTGTTTTTAATAAAGGCTTTGCGATGCGTTGTTAATAAAGATGTAAGTGGTGCAGAGGTGTTGGACCCCCTCCATGCTTGGATGTGTGTAAACGACTGTAGTTATTCTATGTATACTTATGTACACTACATTTTCGCAGAATGGGAAGTGCATGTGTCGTGGGTATATTAGATAGGTAATTACAGGGGAAGGTTGACTATGGAGGGTCAGAAAATTTTGCTCACCTCGTAAGGATGATACTTCAAGCAAGTTTTAGTATCACAGGGGGGAGTGTAAGGTTCTCAAAATTCCCACATTCCCCCAAGGTTATTAATAAAAGGGACCCTGTATGGACAATTTAAAAGGGGTACCCAAAAGATGGCGTCCACACCTTGTGACCAAAAGCCTGTAAGATTTTACAAGCTTGAACTCTGCAGCACAGAACAAGCAGCTTTGGGAAATCGAAACTTAAAATGCATTTCTGTGAAAAGGACTTTTGTGTTTGAAGAGCCAGACAGCCAGGCAAACATTGAATATGCATTACGTCAGATCAAAACAGCTCAAACCAGTTAAGCCTAAGCATAAGGCCATTAGTTTGTCTGCATAAATAATCAGAAACAGCTTAAGGAAGCCATCAAGGCTGCACAGGCCGATTAAAATGCATTAATGACAATACAGCCCGGACATCGGGCCATCAGGTGTGATAAACGGCCATCTAAAACCAGTTAACTTAGCTTAGTATAATCATTTAAAACAGCCCGCCAAAAGTTAAACAATGGACTGACCTGATTTGGCACGCAGATAAGGGCCATCGGAAAGAGTATAATTGTAGGCCCATCAGCAACAATCGCTCTCTTGACTCTGACCTCTTGTCTGGTCTTGGGCTGCTGCCGCTCATACTCGTGCCCTGGCCTCGTGGCGGGTTCTCTTCTCGCTCCCCGCATTGTGCAAGCAACTAAGGACATCCATACGAATCGCGAAGAGGGGAACGAGACCTGAGTCCAAAGTTATACAGGACACATGGGCCACCAAAAAGCGGTAGACGAAACGAGACGAGATAAGGCGAGATGAAGAAAAAGGTAAAGACCCGACAAGAGCAGAGAAGGGCAGCAGAAGACACACTAATAAAGACCGAGCGCCTAGTTATAAGCTGGTGCTTGGGGGAAGAAAATATATGGACAGTGAGACTAAGTTGGCTAGTTAAACACTGCGATTAAGCAGGCGTTAAATGCAGGTGTCCACGCCATAATAAATATACTGGCGTTTGACGCTTGGGTAGTAAAATCAAACCAGCAGTAAGATTGCCAACCGTCCCGCTGACGCAACATTACCGCCGACGGCCGCCCGAGGGAGAAGAAGAAGAGAACTCATCACGACAAGACAATGACGGTAGCTGAGGAGAGGAAAGGTGTGTCGCAGCAACAGCTCCAGCACCGCGCCCTGAGACCACGTGGCGATGGAGTACCCCAGAGGACAGAAGCCCAAACCTCAAAACTCGCAATTGTTAAAGCAACAGGCTTGGATTGGTGAGCATGAATGGCCCCTCATAGCTTAATCTAGTTAGGCATAGGGGTGGGATAAGGATAAGGGGATTGTTAAAGTAGTTGTTTTTCCCTCGATGTGCCGTGTGTTCCCCATTCCATGTATAAGTATAGTTATTGTTTATGCCTGTAATTTTTTCTATCAGTAATTTCTCATAAGACTGTGTTTTTAATAAAATCTTGGTTTTCTTACACCAAACCACTTGTCTACTCGAGTTTTCTGCATCGCCGCCTTAACCTAAGTCCGGTGTCTAGAACCCAGGGGTGTGGGAACGATTCTAACCGCTCACAGGCAGTCAGGGGCATAACTGACTGGGCGCACGCGCCACATGCCACCCCCTACATATATCAAGAAAAGAAGTGGTCCAAGAACTGACCCCTGGGGAACACCACTGTATACCTTCCTCCAGTCTGAAAAACAACCATTCACCACTACTCTCTGTTTCCTGTCACTTAGCCAATTCCATATCCATGCTGCCACTGTCCCTTTTATTCCATGGGCTTCAACTTTGCTGAGAAACCTATTATGTGGCACTTTATAGAAAGTCTTTTGAAAATCCTTGTACACTACGTCAACCGCATTACCCTCATCAACCGTCTCTGTTACCTCATCAAAAAACTCGATCAAGTTGGTTAAACATGATTTGCCTTTAACAAATCCGTGCTGGCTATCCTGAATTAATCCACACTGTAATGTATATACCTTTAAGGGGGGAACTACTTTTTACAGCTCATGTATACTGCAGTACCGGCAGTGACCACACCTGCATATAGCATTGAGTAGTAATCTGTACAGACCAGTTCCCGTGTGAGCCACGTTGAGTAAACACCTGTTATACCGTTCTCCTGCAGTCTGTGTCTTATTATACACAGACACAACATTGGCGACGAGGCAAATTCGAACCTACCTGCAACTCTGCATCACCTCCTGGGGATTCGTTCCTGGATTGGAGGTCAAGGCCAGAGACTCGGGCGTCGACCACCCAGTTATCCAGCAGAAACTCGAGAATTGCGGGGGAGGCTGTCGAGAGCCAGGCTTGGCTTTCCAGTCGAGGTGGTCCAGCGAAACGGGCTGGCAACAGGTAGTGCGCAGACCCTTCCCGGACAGCGGCAGGCTAGAGCCCGACCGAGCGGCACAGCAAAGGGCCGAGCAGCATCGACAGGGGAGAGAGAGAGAGGGCAGAGCGCACAGGGCGCAGCCAGTGTTCAGGGGCCGAGCAGCGTCGGAGAGAGGGAGAGAGAGACGCACAGAAACCCGCGAGGCACCGCCATTGCCACGAGGACCGCCGAGAGCGGCGTTGGCAGCAGCGCAGGAGAAGCGCGCGAAACCTACAGGGCGCCGCCATTGCCACGAGAACCGATGGGAGTGGCGTTGGCAGCAGCGGGGGAGGAAGGAAAGCGCAGGAGACGCCATTTTAAGTCTTTGGGAGACGCCATTTTAAACCACACCCAAAATGCCAAAGAGTGGCAGTATCACCGCATTTGACAATGAAGTCGAAGATTGGACTACATGTGTCGAACGAATAGAGGTATACTGCAAGGCAAATCAGGTGTCGGTATTGTTAAATTTAATGGGTGCAAAGACGTATGGTTTATTAAGAAATCTAGTAACCCCAACGAAGCCAATGGAAAAGAGTTTTGAAGACATAGTAACGATATTACAGGAACATTTAAACCCCACACCGCTGCTGATAGCAGAAAGATTCAAGTTTCACAAACGGAACCAGCATAAGGATGAAAGCAATGCTGATTATTTAACAGAACTGCGCAAACTATCGAAACACTGCCAGTTTGGAGTGGGACTGGCAGATACCTTCAGGGACAAGTTTGTGTGTGGGCTTCAAAGTGAAGGAACCCAGAAACGGCTTTTATCTGAAAAGGACCTTACGCTGGAAAAGGCTTTCAGCATTGCGGTATCATATGAAGCAGCAACACGGGGCGCTGCAGAGATACAACAGAGACCGCAAGAATATGGCACAAACAAAATGTCATATAGAACAGAGAAGTGCTATCGCTGCGGCAGAAAAACACACGACCAGAATGATTGCTGGTTCAAAGACAAAGTTTGCAGACAGTGTGGAAAAGTAGGACGCATAGCACGAGTCTGCAGGTCGGGAAAGAAAACCAGCAATAAGAAACCTATCAAAGAAAAGTACAAGAAGGTACATAAGATGACGGAGAATAGTTCAGACGAACAAAAGAGTGATAACGACTCCGAAAGCAGGTAGCTGAGTTGTCTGAAACTACATAATGTGATCACAACGGAGGATCACCGAACCATTTGGGTCACTCTCAAGATAGCAGGAGTCCAGGTAAAGATGGAATTGGACACAGGATCAGCCCTAACAGTCATAAACCGATGGGACTATGAGCGGCTATTCTCACACATACCCTTGAGAGACACAAAAATTATTTTGAAGACGTACACGGGGCAAAAAGTCTACCCCAAAGGAAAAATAAGGGTGACCGTTATATATGACGGTAAGGAAACACCAAAACTAGACCTGTATGTATTGCAAGATGGAGGACCACCATTACTGGGACGTGAATGGATCCGGAAAATACAACTGGATTGGCATTCCATACAGGCACTGACTGTGGCTGACAAAAAGGATGACGACGTCACACCTGGGCGACTGTCAATGATCCTAACTGATGTGAAAGAAGTGTTCTAGCAAGGACTCGGAACACTAAAAGGCATGACAGCGACGATTAAAATTGAAGAAAACGCAAGCCCAAAATTTTTTAAGGCCAGACCGGTACCTTATGCGATCCGCCCAGCCGTCGAAGCAGAGCTGGAGAGTCTGGAACGTTCAGGTGTACTGTCCAAGGTAGACTGGAGCGAGTGGGCTACACCCATCATCCCTGTGATGAAAAAGTCATTGAGCAGCACGCCTGGGGAACCAAGGAAGGTTCGCATCTGTGGGGACTTTAAGGTAACAGTGAACCCGGTCCTTCACACCGTACAATATCCACTTCTGCAGATTGAAGATATTTTCGCCTCGCTATCTGGAGGGAAACGCTTCACTAAGATTGATCTGGCCCAGGCGTACCTGCAAATGGAGGTAGAAGAAGCATCAAAAAAATACCTCACAATCAACACCCATAAAGGTCTCTACCAATACAACCGGTTGGTATTCGGGGTAGCATCAGCTCCGGCTATTTGGCAGAGGGCAATGGAACAAGTCCTGCAAGGGATCCCAGGGACCCAGTGTTATTTGGACGACATCCTGGTCACGGGCGAAAATGACAGTGATCACCTTGCCAACCTGGAGCAGGTGCTCACTAGATTGCAGGAATATGGGCTCCGAGCTAACCGCCCCAAATGCGAGTTTTTTAGAAAACAGATCTCGTATTGTGGCCACTTTATCGATAAAGAGGGGTTACATAAGTCCCCAGAGAAGATTGAGGCAGTAGTCAAGGCTCCAGCACTGGAAAATGTGTCACAACTGAGGTCCTTCCTCGGGCTGGTAAACTACTACCATAAGTTCTTGCCAAATTTGTCTACAATACTACACCCACTGAACACCCTACTGCAAACTGGGGTGCCATGGAAGTGGAGAGACAAATGTAGACGAGCTTTCCAGAAGAGCAAAACACTAATCACATCGAAAGAGGTATTGGCCCATTACAACCCAGCATTACCAATTCGGTTGGCATGTGATGCGTCACCCTACGGCATTGGAGCGGTGCTGTCGTACAAATTCTCGGACGGCTCAGAGAGGCCAATAGCCTTTGCGTCACGATCACTAACCTCAGCCGAGCATAACTACGCCCAGATTGACAGGGAGGCCCTCAGCCTAGTGTGGGGAGTGAAAAAGTTCAACCACTATCTGCACGGGCAGAAATTCAACTTGCTGACTGATCACCAGCCTTTTGTCTCCATTTTTAATCCGAAGAAGGGCGTTCCGGTGATGACTGCGAAACGACTACAAAGATGGTCACTTTTTCTAGGGGCGCACCACTATGAGATTGAATATAAGGGCACGAAACAGCATGGAAATGCTGATGGGCTATCACGCCTGCCACTGCCTACTGCGGAGGAAGCACCAGCAGTGGATCCTGTCAAAATATTCCATTCGACTATAGTTGAATACCTACTGGTAACTAACGCTTGTATCGAAAAGGAAACCCGAAATAACCCGACACTGTCTCGGGTATATGATTTGACGGTGAAGGGATGGCCAGCATATGGCGACTCACTGTTGCCAGCATTCTCGACAAGGAGAGAACAGCTGTCAGTGTGCCGGGGGACCTTGATGTGTGGATCCCGAGTGGTAATTCCACCCAAGTTAAGGGATAGAGTGCTCAATGAGCTTCATGAGGGTCATCTGGGAGGGGTAAAAATGAAAAGCCTAGCCAGGCCTTATGTGTGGTGGCTGGGAATCGATAAACAAATCGAGGACCTGACCAAGAGCTGCTCAGGATGCCAGAAAGTCCAAAATGCACCACCACAGGCCCCTCTACACCCATGGGAGTGGCCCTCATCTCCATGGCAACGGGTGCATATTGATTTTGCTGGTCCATTCATGGACTCAATGTTTTTAATAGCCGTGGATGCACACTCGAAATGGCCTGAGGTCATCAAAATGTCCTCCACCACCACGGAGAAAACTATTGCAGTCCTACGGACCATTTTTGCCAGGAATGGCTTGCCAGAACAGATTTGCTCCGACAACGGACCATAGTTTGTGTCCGAAGAGTTCCGGAGGTCCTTGAAAAAGAATGGGGTAAGGCATTACACATCCGCCCCGTATCATCCAGCCACAAATGGATTGGCTGAGAGGTTTGTACAAACCTTTAAGAAGGCAATAAAGGCTATGTACAATGACAACATTCCGCTGCAGCACAAGGTGGACAATTTCTTGTTCGCCTACCGGAATGCGACACATGCAGTCACCAACCAGGCCCCAGCCATGATGTTCTTTAACCAAAGGTTAAGATCTCGCCTGGATTTGCTCAGACCAAACGTACGAAGAGATGTTGAGAGTAAGCAATTCCAGCACATCAATGAGAAGCCAACAAGGAGCTTCAATGTTGGGCAACCAGTCTTGGCCCGCGACTACTGAACAGAAAAATGGCAGCCAGGACCGATATGCACACGGCAGGGCTCACTAATGTACACAGTGGACGTTGGGTAGAGCAGCGTGAGATGCCATGCTGACCAGATCCTAGAGTCACAGGAACAAGTCAACCCCATGCCTCGCCCATACGTACCTGGTGATGAACCCGACGTACAGGTCGCATCTACCCCAGAAACAGTAGCATTGGAAGCTGATGAACCAACTGACGACAGGGGGCCAGAATCGCCTCCGCACCAAGAGCAAGACACTCGGGAAAGGCACTATCCAGAAAGGATCAGGAAGCCTCCCCAAAGACTGAATATATAAATAGACTATTTTCAGCTAATGTTGCATGTTAAAAGTGTTAATTGTAATTAGTTTGATATTTAATTGTTAAATGAGTGTTATGGTACTGTTAATCTAAAAGGGGAGGAATTGTAATGTATATACCTTTAAGGGAGGAACTACTTTTTACAGCTCATGTATACTGCAGTACCGGCAGTGACCACACCTGTATATAGCACTGAGTAGTAATCTGTACAGACCAGTTCCCGTGTGAGCCACATTGAGTAAACACCTGTTATACCGTTCTCCTGCAGTCTGTGTCTTATTATACACAGACACAACACACACCTATCCAAGTGACTGTTAATTTTGTCCCTGTTTACTGTTTCTAAAAGCTTCTCCACTACAAGGTTAAACTGACTGGCCTGTAGTTGCTGGGTTTATCGTTACACCCTTTGTTGAACAATGGTATAACATTTGCAATTCTCCAGTCTTCTGGCACCACCCCCATATCTATGGAGGATTGGAATATTATGGCCAGTACCTCCGCGATTTCCGCCCTCAATTCCCTCAGCATCCTAGAATGCATCCCATCCGCTCCTGATGATTTATCTACTTTAAGTACAGCCAGCCTTTCTGTAGGGGGTGGCGTGTGCAGTCAGCGTTGCCCCTGACTGTTTTTAAGCAGTTTGAATCGCTCCCACACCCCTGGGTTCTAGACACCGGACTTAGGTACAGGCGGCGATACAGAATTGGAGGAGACAACTGGTTTGGTGCAAGAAAACTGTATTTTATTCGGAGTCACAATAAAATTACACACTTAAATTACTGGAGTGATTACAGGCATACAAAGTACACTTAATTAAGAATGGGGAACACACGGCACAACGAGGGAAAATCACATTAATAATCCCCCTACCCTTGTCCCACCCCAAATACCTAACTAAATTGCACTGCAAGAGCCAGGGATTATGCTCACCAATAGGGGTTTCTTGACAGTTCGAATCCTGTCAAATAAGTCAGTTGCATTTTGGGGTTCGCTCTTTGTGTCCTTTGGGGCCTGCCATCGCCACGTGGTCCCAGTCTTGGGATCTGTGAAGATCCTTCAGTTGGGTGGAGTCCGCAGATGCACTAAGGGCACGGTTGTGGATTTGTCTGGGTGATTACCTTCTTTTCTCCGTTAGAGATAGGGAGTAAAGTCTTTGTTGGGTACTTTATCTTGTAGCGTGGAATACTTCAGGTTTCGTTCTTCTGGTGGTGGCCTGGTCGTCGAGTTTCGTTGCGGTTGGGGTGCGGCTGGCGGTCTTCGGTGACGGTTCGGTCGCGGTGGCCTAGATCATTACCTGTGTAGAAGGTATGGTTTACCCGGCCCTTTGTTACCGCGGTGCTCGTGGTCGGTCTCTGTGTAAGGCTGCGGTTGCGGCCTAGTCGTCTTTGGTCGAGCCTGCCCCACCGTGCCTGTCTGCTTCTTTGAGTTTCGAGTAACTCTGCACCCGAGCGTGTGCCTGCTCGTCCCCAATGCTTTCTTTCTGCCCTTCTCTGCTTGCTCGTCTGCCCGCCTTCTTCTCGCCTTGCTTTCTGCTTGCCCTTGGTTACCGGTGGGCCTACATTTATACTATTTCGAAGTTCGTTATCTGCGCGCCAAATCAGGGCTATTTCTTTGTCTAATTTTGGCGGGCTCATTTAAGGTGATTATAGTCGCTCACCTTAACTGATTTTTGGGTGGTTGTCCCGTTGCTAAATGGTCTTTAATGTCTCAGTGTTTGTTATGCATAATGTAAATCGGTGTCTTCCTGGCTTGGTAGCTAGTTTGAAATATAGGCGATTATATATGCATAGTCTTGATGGCTATAACATTGTGCATGATTAAACCTCTTCCTGAGTTGATTTGTTTTAAAGGGAAGAATGCGTGTTCTGTCTCCTTTAGCTGTCTGGTTTGAAATCACAAATTAAAGCTGTCTCCTACAGGCCTGGGCATGTCAAGTTTTGAGCTTTGAACTTGACATGTTTTTTTGCAGGGTCCTGCCTTTAACCATGCAGGTTTTGTCATGAAGTCCAAAAGCCATTTCCTTTTAGGGTACCCTTGTTAATAACTTGTCCTTCAGGGTCCTTTATTAATAACTTGGGAGATGTGGGAATTTTGTGAATTCTACATTTCTAATACCTCTTCTTTATCAATTTTTATCCTATCAAGTATCTCCACTACCTCCTCCTTCACTATGTGTAAGGCAGCATCTTCTTCCTTGGTAAAGACAGATGCAAAGTATCTCATTTAGTATCTCAGCCATGCCCTCTGCCTCCATGCGTAGGTATCCTTTTTGGTCCCTAATCGGCCCCACCCCTCCTCTTACGACCCATTTAATATTTATATGCCTATAGAGGACTTTAGGATTACCTTTTATGTTGGCTGCCATTCTATTCTCATACCCTCTCTTTGCCCCTCTTATTTTCTTTTTCTTTTTCACTTCTCCTCTGACCTTTCTATATTTAGCCTGATTCTCAGATGTATTTGCAACCTGACATCTCTCATACATGCTCTTTTTCTGCTTCGTCATAATGACTATCTGTTTCGCCATCCAGGGAGCCCTGACTTTAGTTGGCCTGCCTTGCCCCCTAGTGGGAATGTACCTCAACTGTACCTGAACTATTTCCTCTTTAAAGGCAGCCCATTGTTCCACTATAGTTTTGCCTGCCAATCTTTGAATCCAGTTTACCCTTCCCCCAGTTAAAAGTTCTTACTCTAGATTGCTCCCTGTCCTTTTCCATAGCTAATCTAAACCTTATGATACTATGATCACTGTTCCCTAAATGTTCACCTACTGACACTTGCTCCACTTGACCTACCTCATTCCCCAGAACCAGTTCCGGCAATGCCTCCTCCCTTGTCGGGCCAGAAACATACTGATCAAGAAAGTTCTCCTGAACACACTTCAGAAATTCTTCCCCTTCTCTGCCCTTTACACTATTACAATCCCAGTCTATATTAGGACAGTTGATGTCCCCCATCATTACTACTCTATAGTTCTTGAACCTCTCTGTAATGTCTCTGCAAATTTGCTCCTCCATATCTTTCCCACGATTTAGTGGTCTATAGAATACACCTAGTAGTGTAATGGCACCTCTATTATTTCTTAACTCTAGCCATTGAGATTCTGCCCTTGGCCCCTCCAGGACATCCTCTCTCTTCAGCACTGTAACATTCTTCTTAACCAATACTGCCACATCACCTGTATTTCCTTCCCTATCTTTCCTGAGCACCTTATAAACAGGAATATTAAATACCCATTCTGCCCTTTTTTGAGCCTGGTCTCAGTTATATTCCTATGTGGCTATTTGTGCCTGCAGCTCACTTACCTTGTTTACTACGCTTCGCGTGTTCACAGACATACACTGTAAACCCACCTTAGACCATCCTGTATTCTCTCTTAGTTGGACCCCACCTAATACCTTACTATTTCTTACTTTAGTGCTCTCTGCCTCTCCCAATCCTTTGAGCACTTTATTTCCCCTTTTTAATGTTACATCCTGGTGCCAAATTGTCAAATTAGTTTAATACCCTCCCCAACAACACTAGCAAACCTGCCTGCGAGGATATTGGTTCTGGCCCTGTTGAGGTGCAAACTGCCTGGCCTCTACAGATCCCACTTCCCCCAGAACTTGTCCCAATGCACCAGGAATTTAAAGCCCTCTCTCCTGCACCATCTCTCCAGCCACAAATTCATCTGCTCTATCCTCCTATTTCTGTACTCACTCACACATGGCACCAGGAATAATCCGGAGATTGCTACCTTTGAGGTCCTGTTTTTTAATCTCTTTCCTAGCTCCCTGAAATCTGCCTGCAGGACCTCATCCCTCTTTCTAACTATGTTGTTGGTACCGATATAGATCACGACCTCTGGCTGTTCACCCTCCCCCCTCAGAATGTTCTGCAGCTGCTCAGTTACACCATTGACCCTGGCACCAGGGAGGCAACATACCATCCTGGAGTCACTTCTACAGCCGTAGAAATGTCTGTCTGCTCCCCTAACTATTGAATCCCCTACCACTATTGCTCTCCCACGCTTCTTCCTCCCCACCATACAGCTGAGCCACCCGTGGTGCCGTGGACTTGGCTCTGGCTATACTCCCCAGAGTAACCATCGCCTTCACCAGTAGTCAGAACCGAATACTGGTTGGAGAGCAAGATGCACTCAGGAGACTCCTGCACTACCTGCCTGGTCCTCCTTTTCAGTTTGGCGGACACGCATTCCCTGTCTGCCTGCGCAGTCCTTAGCTGCAGGGTGACTACCTCCTGAAACGTGCTATCCACGTAGATCTCATCCTCACGGATGCACCGCAGTGACTCCAGCTGCTGCTCATGCTCCAAAACCTGGAGCTCGAGCTCCTGCAGACTACAACACCTCCTTCACATGTGGTTGTCCAGGACATGGGAAGTATCCTGGATTTCCCACATGGCACAGGATCTGCATTGCATGGGACTGAGCTGCCCTGCCCTGCCATGCCTTTACTTAATAGAAACATAGAAACATAGAAACATAGAAGATAGGAGCAGGAGTAGGCCATTCGGCCCTTCGAGCCTGCTCCGTCATTCAATGAGATCATGGCTGATCATCCAAATTCAGTACCCTGTCCCTGCCTTCTCCCCATATCCCTTGATCCCTTTAGCCTTAAGAAATATATCCAACTCTTTCTTGAATATATTTAATGAACTGGCCTCCACCGCCCTCTGTGGCAGAGAATTCCACAGGTTCACCACTCTCTGGGTGAAGAAATTCCTCCTCATTTCAGTCCGAAATGGCTTACCCCTTATCCTTAGACTATGACCCCTGGTTCTGGACTCCCCGGCCATCAGAAACATCCTTCCTGCATCTAGTCTGTCCAGGCCTGACAGAATTTTATAGGTTTCGATGAGATCCCCTCTCAATCTTCTAAACTCCAGTGAGTATAAGCCCAATCGACACAATCTCTCCTCATACGTCATTCCTACCATCCCAGGTATCAGCCTGGTGAATCTTCGCTGCACTCCCTCCATGGCAAGAACGTCCTTCCTCAGGTAAGGTGACCAAAACTGCACACAATACTCAAGGTGTGGTCTCACCAAGGCTCTGTACAACTGTAGCAAGATATCCTTGTTCCTGTACTCAAACCCTCTTGCTACGAAGGCCAACATACCATTTGCCTTCTTAACCGCCTGCTGCACCTGCATGCTTACCTTCAGTGACTGGTGCACAAGAACACCCAGGTCTCTTTGCACTTCCCCTTCTCCCAATCTATTGCCATTCAAATAATAATCTGCCTTCCTGTTTTTGCCACCAAAGTGGATAACCTCACATTTATCCACATTATAGTGCATTTGCCATGTTTCTGCCCAATCACCCAACCTGTTCAAATCGTACTGGAGTTTCACGACATCCTCCTCACAGCTTACCCTCCCACCCAGCTTTGTGTCGTCTGCAAATTTGGAGATATTACATCCAATTCCCTCGTCCAGATCATTAATATATATTGTGAACAGCTGGGGTCCTAGGACCGATCCTTGCGGTACCCCACTAGTCACTGCCTGCCACTCGGAAAACGACCCGTTTATTCCAACTCTTTGCTTTCTGTCCGCCAACCAGTTCTCTATCCAAGTCAATACCTTGCCCCCAATCCCATGTGCCTTAATTTTGCACGCTAATCTCTTATGTGGGACCTTATCGAAAGCCTTCTGAAAGTCCAAATACACCACATCCACTGGTTCTCCATTATCTATTTTACTAGTTACATCCTCAAAAAATTCCAAAAGATTAGTCAAGCATGATTTACCTTTTGTAAATCCATGTTGACTATGTCCGATCCTGTCACTGCTTTCTAAGTGCTCTGCTATTACATCTTTTATAATAGACTCTAGCATTTTCCCCACTACCGATGTCAGGCTTACCGGTCTATAACTCCCTGCTTTTTCTCTACCACCTTTTTTGAATAGTGGGGTAACATTAGCTACCCTCCAATCCATGGGTACTGTTCCAGAGTCTATCGAGTTCTGGAAGATGACCAGCAATGCATCTACTATTTCTAGGGCCACTTCCTTAAGTACCCTGGGATGTGGATTATTAGGCCCTGGGGATTTATCGGCCTTCAGTCCCATCAATTTTCCTAACACCATTTCCCTACAAATACTGATTTCTTTCAGTTCCACCCTTTCATCAGACCCTATGTTCCCCGGCATCTCTGGGAGGTTATTTGTGTCCTCCTTTGTGAAGACAGAACCAAAGTATGAATTTAGTTGGTCTGCCATTTCTTTGTTTCCCATTATAAATTCCCCTGATTCTGACTGCAAGGGACCTACGCTTGACTTCACCAATCTTTCTCTCTTCACATATCTATAAAAGCTTTTACAGTCAGTTTTTATATTTCCTGCAAGCTTACTCTCATATTCTATTTTCCCCTTCTTAATTAATCCCTTTGTCCTCCTTTGTTGAATCCTAAACTGCTCCCAATCCTCAGGATTACTGCTTTTTCTGGCCAATTTATATGTCCTCTCCTTGGATCTTATGCTATCCCTAATTTCCCTTGTTAGCCACGGTTGAGTCACCTTTCTTGTTTTATTTTTATGCCAAACTGGGATGAACAAATTCTGTAGCTCATCCATTCGGTCTTTGAATGTTTGCCATTGACTATCCACCGTCAACCCTTTGAGTGCCATTCCCCAATCAATCCTACCCAACTCGCTCCTCAGACCATCGTAGTTTCCTTTATTTAAATTGAGGACCCTAGTCTCTGAGTCAACTACTTCATTCTCCATCTTAATGAAGAATTCGATCATATTTTGATCGCTCCGACCCAAGGGGCCTCGTACAACAAGATTACTAATTAATCCTTTCTCGTTACATAATATCCAGTCTAAGATGACCTGATCTCTGGTTGGTTCCTCGACATATTGGTCCAGGAAACCATCCCGTAAACACTCCAGGAATTCCTCCTCCACAGTATTGTTACTAATTTGGTTGGCCCAATCTATATGTAGATTAAAGTCACCCATGATGACTGCTGTGCCCTTATTGCACGCTTCTTTAATTTCCCTTTTAATGCCATCCCCAACCTCCGCCTTACTGTTTGGAGGTCTATATACTACTCCCACTAATGTTTTTTTCCCCTTAGTATTTCTCAATTCTACACATACAGATTCCACATCATCAGAGCTAATATCCTTCATTACAATTGTATTAATCCCTTCTTTAACCAGTAATGCTACCCCATCTCCCTTTCCTTTTTGCCTATCTTTCCTGAATATCGAATACCCCTGGATGTTGAATTCCCAGTCTTGGCCATCCTTGAGCCACGTTTCTGTAATCCCAACCAAATCATATTCGTTTACCTCTATTTGCGCAGCCAATTCGTCCACCTTATTACAAATGCTCCTCGCATTAAGACACAAAGCCTTCAGGCTTGTTTTTTTAATGCTCTTAGACCTATTAGTATTATTATTTACTGTGGCCACGTTTGATTTAAACCGTTGATTTCTCTGACTGCCACTTTTGTTTTTCTCCTTCCTATCTTTTGCTTTTATCCCTGTTTCCCTTTCCTCTGTCTCCCTGCTCAGGTTCCCAACCCCCTGCCATTTTAGTTTAAACCCCCCCGAACAGTGCTAGCAAACCTCCCCGCAAGGATATTTGTCCCGTTCTGGTTCAGGTGCAACCCGTCCGACTTGTACAAGTCCCACCTTCCCCAGAAGCAGGCCCAGTGATCCAGGAAACTAAAGCCCTCCCTCCTGCACCAACTCTTTAGCCATGCATTCATCTGATCTATCCTCCTATTCCTATACTCACTAGCACGTGGCACCGGGAGTAATCCAGAGATTACAACCTTTGCTGTCCTGCTCTTTAATCTGCTACCTAGCTCCCTAAATTCTTGCTGCAGGACCTCATCCCTCTTCCAACCCATGTCATTGGTCCCAATGTGAACCACGACCTTTGACTGTTCACCCTCCCCCTTCAGAATGCCCTGCAGCTGTTCAGTGACATCCTTGACCCTGGCACCAGGGAGGCAACAAACCATCCTGGAGTCACGCCTACAGCCACAGAAACACCTATCTGTTCCCCTTACGATAGAATCCCCTACCATTATTGCTCTCCCACTCTTTTTCCTCTCTTCCTGAGCAGCAGAAGCACCCCTGGTGCCAGGAAGTTGGCTGCTGCTGCCTTCCTCTGGTAAGTCATCCCCCTCAACAGTATCCAAATCGGTTTACCTGTTTGAGCCTATTAATGTGAATCTTTGAAATTCTCTACTTCAGAGGGCTGTGGATATTCAGTCATTGAGTTTATTCAAGACTGAGATTGATAGGTTTTGGGCGCTAAATATCCAAAAAAGTTGCGGGGCTACGGGGGAAGGGCGGAGGAGTGGGACTAGCTGAAGTGCTCTTGCAGAGAGCCGGCACCGACGGGCCGATTGGCCTCCTTCTGTGCTGTAACCATTCTATGATACTATGATTCTAAGGGAATCAAGTGATATGGGGATAGAGACATGGTTCCATGAGTTCTACCCTCTATCCAATACCCTGATCACTGACCCAGGCCCCCAAACCCCATCCCCAGCAACACTTACCTGAGGGTAAGTGCGCCAACAGCAGCCCAACCTTGGCGTTCTCTTCACTGGCAGGCTCTGGGCACTTTGCTGGCAACATTGAAATGAAGCCCAATTTTTGGTGAACCTTGGGTTTCACCATTCAAATACGCAGGCGACCAAACTATGTAACTCGTCTCCTACCCCCCCGGTTGTGGGTTCAAGCCCCACTCCAGAGACTTGAGCACAAAATCTAGGCTGACACTCCAGTGCAGTTCTGAGGAAGTGCTTCACTGTCGAAAATGTGGTCTTTTGGATGAAATGTTAAACCGAGACCGCTTCTGCTCCCTCAGGTGGATGTAGGTTGCCGCATCTCCGACATTACAGCAGTGACTACATTTCAAAAGTATTTCATTGTCTGTAAAGCGCTTTGGGATTTCCTGAGGTTGTAAAAGGCGTTATAGAAATGCAAGAATTTCTTTTTAAACCCTCCCTGGGCCTCACACTTTGGGCAGCCTGAATGATTTTCGCCACCATTTGGACCCCCTGCAGCCCTGATTCCCACCCCCAAGATACAATCGAGCCCAATAACCCAAATGAAAGCAACCTTTCCTGTATGACTGGAACCTCCAGGAATATCAAAGTGCCATGTCAATGCACAGTTTATTTCAATACAATGATTGCAAAGGCACACCCTGTTCTTTCCGAACACTGTGCTTCCTCTGGGGGCCCACAGGTGCCTTTCTATCACCTATTTTAGTGTTCCTCCTCAGTGCCACCTGAAGGCCAGGATTGTGGGAGTTGGTTGGCTTCTCATGTTGTGCAGAAGGGTCAAAGGACAGAGGTGGCCCTCATCTCATGAAAACAAAGAAGGAAAGAACTGTCATTCATATAGTGCTTTTCACGGCCTCAGGACATCCCAAAGCACTTTACAGCCAATTAAGTCCTTTTTAAAGTGTAGGGACTGTTGTAACATAGAGAAACACGGCAGCAAATTAGTGCACAGCAAGATCCCTCAAACAACAATGCAATAATGACCAGATAAACTGGTTTTCAGCGATATTGGTTGAGTGATGAATATTGGCCCAGGACACTGGGGAGAACTCCCCTGTTCTTCTTTGAATTAGCGTCCTGGGACCTTTTATGTTCACCTGACAGGGCAGATGGGGCCTCGCTTGAACATCTCTTACGATGTTCTTAGAATGGGCCTGTACTCTCTGGAGTTTAGAAGAATGAGAGTTGATCTCATTAAAACATATAAGATACTGAGAGGACTTGACAGGGTAAATGCTGAGAGGCTGCTTCCCCTGGCTGGAGAGTCTAAAACTAAGGGCATAGTTTCAGGACAAGTGGTCGGCCATTTAGGACTGAGATGAGGAGAAATTTTTTCACTCTGAGGGTTGTGAATCTTTGGAATCCTCTACCCCAGAGATGCTCAGTCGTTGAGTATATTCAAGGCTGAGATTGATAGATTTTTGGACACTAAGGGAATCAAGCGATTATGGGGATAGGGCAGGAAAGTGAGTTGAGGTCAAAGATCAGCCATGATCTTACTGAATGGCAGAGCAGGCTAGAGGGCTGAACGGCCTACTCCTGCTCCTATTCTTATGTTCATTGTTGCTGGGTCAAATTCCTTGAATTCCCTATCGAACACCATTGTGGGATTATCATTATACCAAAGATTGCAGCCGTTTAAGGAAAATTCCTACCACTACCTTCTTTGGGCAACTGGGGGTGGGCAATAAAGACAGCCTTGCCAGCATCACCCAGATCCCAAGAACAAGTGAAAAGAAATCCTGGAGTCAGTGACGGCTGATAAAATATTTGCATCAATCCCTTGTTACAGGGAAGTCTGCAGGTCACTGAGAAGATCTCAAGTGAAAACATTTTATGATCAGTTTCAGGTCTTGGGGAATTTAATAGAGAGATCAATGAGCGCTGAAATCCAATTCCATGAGAGCAGGATTTCAGAAGATTTGGAGAATACCAGAACTTAGAGGTTATAGCTATCAGGAAAGACTGAACAGGCTGGGGCTCTTTCCTCTAGAAAAGAGAAGACTGAGAGGTGACCTGGTAGAAATCTTTAAAATTATGAAGGAGGTAAAGGGTAAAGCGAGAGAAGATGTTTCCGCTTGTTGGGGAAGTCTAAAGCTAGGGATCATCAATATAACATAATCACTAATAAATCCAAGAAGTAATTCAGAAGAAACTTCTTTACTCAGAGAGTGGTGGAATGTGGAACTTTTTTTATGGGATGTGGGCGTCGCTGGCAAGGCCAGCATTTATTGCCCATCCCTAATTGCCCTTGAGAAGGTGGTGGTGAGCCGCCTTCTTGAACCGCTGCAGTCCATGTGGTGAAGGTACTCCCACAGTGCTGTTAGGGAGGGAGTTCCAGGACTTTGACCCAGCGATGATGAAGGATTGGCGATATATTTCTAAGTCAGGATGGTGTGTGACTTGGAGGGGAACTTGGAGGTGGGGTCTTCCCATGCGCCTGCTGCCCTTGTCCTTCTAGGTGGAAGAGATTGTGGGTTTGGGAGGTGCTGTCGAAATAGCCTTGGCAAGTTGCTGCAGTGCATCTTGTAGATGGTACACACTGCAGCCACGGTACACCGGGGGTGGAGGGAGTGAATGTTTAAGGTGGTGGATGGGGTGCCAATCAAGCGGGCTACTTTGTTCTAGATGATGTCGAACTTCTTGTGAGTTGTTGGAGCTGCACTCATCCAGGCAAGTGGAGAGTATTCCATCACACTCCTTACTTGTGCCTTGTAGATGGTGGAAAGGCTTTGGGGAGTCAGGAGGTGAGACACTCGCCGCAGAATACCCAGCCTCTGACCTGCTCTTGTTGCTACAGTATTTTGCTACCACATGGAGTAGTTGAGGTGAATAGCATAGATGCATTTGAAGGGAAGCTAGATAAGTATATGAGGGAGAAAGGAATAGAAGGATATGCTGATAGGTTGAGATTAAGTAGGGTGGGAGGAGGCTCATGTGGAGCATAAACACAGGCATAGACCAGATGGGCCGAATGGGCTGTTTCTGTGCTCTAAATGTTGTTTGATTCTATGTAATATCAAGTACACTCGCTTTCAGGGGTTCCATTCCAGCTAATCATGTTGTATGCATGCATTTCTCCCTTTGTGCCTCCCTCCCCTCATCTTAACCCAACTCTTGTGCCTTTATGCTTTCAGATAATGAGCAAGCATCTGAGCAGCCTGTCCCTGAGGGCACCATAGAGAGTGAAGCGAGAAAAGAGGAAGGGGAAGAACACACCATGTCACTGCATGTTTCACCCGCAGGCACCAGCTCAGATACTGACACTACACGTTCTGTAGAGGCTTGTATAGTAGCGGGATCTGCACATGGTGATGCACTGGGAACGAGCGGGCTGCAGCAAGGGGAAAAGGGTAGCTCGGGGGCCAGCTCCCTGGAGGGCAAGTTCTGCTGTACAGGACTCAGATGAGCACCTCAATGGGGAGGCCTTTAGAAGAAGTGTGATGGGCAGGCACACGGAGATCATAGTTGCAATAGCATAGGTGCCCAAGAGCCTCTCGGCAATGGTAAGTAGGGTGGAGGAGTCCGCCTCCAACATTGCACAAGGCTCATCGCAGAGCATGGAGCCCATCATTTCCAGTCTGCAACGGCGACCCAGACCTAATGCCATGTGTGATGCACGATCTGGCAGTTTCCATTGCAGCACAGGTGAAAGCCACACAACGTCTTAGTGCTGTAACACAGTCTATGGTTGGTGCCATCCAATCTCAGACTGCTCTCATGCAGTCTCAGATCCATGCCATGCAAACTCTGACTGCTGCCATTGTGGCTGGGTCTACCACCGTCGACCGGGGCTTTCACGGTGTCGCAGCAGGCCATCAATCTGTGCTCCAATAGATTGCGAGGGATGCTGAGGTGTTGCCCAGGGGAGTGGCAGTGGATCAGTGGAGCAGGAACCTGCTGTCTTCTCTCAGGATGACAGCATTCCTGCTCCCACCACTGCCACTCTGCCATTGCCCTTGTAGCCTGTCATCCAGCCAGCTCAGACTGCTGCCGCCCATGCTGAGGTGGTGCAGTCTACAGCCGGGCCTTCCAGGTCTAGAGCTGGTCGAGGGCGTCCTGCACGGCCATCTGAAGTCTCCCGCACTTACACTCAGCAGCCTTCCACCAGCCCTGCTGCAACCATTGGGCCAACACTTTGTAGGAGCACTAGAGTAGGCAAAGGCACAGTAATAACAGGCACTAAGTTTTTACAAAAGGGTGAATAGTTAATATTTTTGGTGTAAAGATGTGTTCACTGATTTTGATACATTTATTAATTCAGTTTGGATTCTTTTGTGGTGTGTCTCATTTAAGCTTTGCACTGTGAAATGGCCTGTGACAGGGATGGAATGATGGGGATGTGGTGAGCAACAAGGATCTGGGGTTTAATTCATTCGAACCGCAGTCTGATGAGACGATTACGGAGGCCGATTGAGTGGCTGCCTCCTGCCTCACTCCTGTGTGAAGGAATCAGCCATATTCAGAAAAATACACCATTCTATGAAAGAATTCTGGCCTTATTAAAACATGACAAACTAGGTCTGGAAATCTGGAAACCTCAACAATCTAAAATTGTTAACAGCATTCAGGCTATTGGGATAAGATAAGTTGTTGACACTGAATCAATAATCTTATTGAAACAGGAGGTTGGAGGCTCCTGAAGTCTGAAGCTTTGGAAAGAACACAATGGTACACCCCGTTAAGGTGTTCTAAGTTACACTTCATAAACAGGCACATAAAATTAAGAAACATATGCCTTCCTAAAAATGACATCAAGTAAAAGAAACACCTGCCGTCAAACAGTTTTTGTGTTGAACTTGGAACACCTAGAGAGACATAATTCTGTGTTACAACCAGCTGAGGTGACTAAGAATTGCATAGATCACCCTGGTTGAGGGGTTTTAATTTACACTTTGTAAAAAGACACAAACAGAAGCCCTTGGTAAAAATGACATCAAATAGATGCACCTGCTGTTACACCGTTTTTGTGTTACGCTTAAGACACCTACACAGGAGACATAATTCTGCATTGCTACCAGCTGAGGTGACTGTAAGAATAGCAGGAGTCAGCAGAAAAATGACTAGAGATAATTAGCTTACATCAGCAGAAAACTTCAAAGGAAATACCACTGAAAAAGGATATAAATATAGAACTTTCAAATGGGATGATAGTCTCGCTGTAAAGGGGCAAAGCGATTCTCAGGCTTCAGAGGCGGCTCTGTAAGTCTACAACTCTTTGTACCTCGGGGATCAAGGTACTTGTATTTGATTTTGGTGGATATCCTGGAATAAGACTAAGAAATGTAAAGTTGTAGCGAAATTAAGATTTGATAATAAGAATTGTAAGCTTTCTCTTTTTGGAACTGTTAATGTTGCGATTGAAACACCTACTGTAATTACATGTCGGTTCTTTAATAAATCTATATATTTTTAGAATTATCTCACATAATACTTCTGTATCAAACTCACAAACTCAATCTCTGTACACTCTTTGGTGTGGAGTTGCAGAATTCTGGGGGAGTTTTCCGAACTCTCATAATATCCGGAAGGTTACAGTCAAGCTAAACTTATTAAAAGTGCTATCTGGAGGATGGTAACAGCTTCAGGTTGTTCCTTTGCTTTAGGGAGAGATAGTCTGGACCTTTAGACCCAATTAAGCATCTTTAGGATTTGGCTAACTCAAACTTTAGTTGAAAGTGAACGTCTGGGGAATATGCCTGATCTGGGGAAGCCCTAAAGGGGCTAGGACTACTAATAATCCCTTCACCTGTTCTTCCTCCTCATCATCATCATCCTCGTCGTCTTCCTCGTCTTCCACTTCCTCCTCCTCCTCCTCCTCCTGAGGTGGTCCTGCAAACCTTGGTGGCAAGAGCTGGGCCCTCATGATGGCCAAGTTGTGGAGCATGCAGCAGACCACCACGAAATGGGACACCCGCTCAGCCAAGTACTGGTGGGCTCCTCCTGAGCGGTCAAGGCAGTGGAACCGTTGCTTCAGCAGGCCGATGGTCTGCTCGATGATGTTCCTGGTGGCAGCATGGCTCTCATTATGTGAGTGCTGGGCAGGAGTGTTGGGGTTGTGGAACAAAATCATGAGCCAGGTGGAGAGCGGATAGCTCTCGTCTCTGAGCAGCCAGCCGCGAGCTTGATGTGGTGGCTGGAAGAGTGCTAGCACACCGGACTGGCACAGGATGAAGGCATTGTGGCTGCTGTCAGGATAGCGGGCATTGACGGTGAGGATTCGCTGAGCATGGTCGCACACCAACTGCAGATTAAGTGAGTGGTAGCCTTTGTGGTTACGGAAGAGCTCATGATTGTTATGCGCTGCCCACAAATACACATGGGTGCAGTCAATGGCACCCTGCACCATGGGGAATCCCACTATCCTGGCAAAGCCACATGCTCATCCTGCTTCTCTCTGGTGATGGGGAAGGAAATGTAGACCCTTCTCCTACTGTAGAGAGCCTCTGCGACCTCCTGGATGCATTTATGGATGGCGAACTGCAAGATGTCAGCTATGTCTCCTGTTGCAGACTGGAAGAATCCGCTGGCGAAAAAATTGAGCGTGACCTTGACTGCCACTGGGAGAGCCGTGGTCGCTCTGGTCTGAGGCTGAAGATCTGGTTGCAGGAGGAGGCAGAGTTCTCTGACCACCTCCTTGGTGAAGCGAAGCTGTCAGGGCGAGGCTGGTTCTAGACCCAAGTGCAGACAGACGAGGCGAGAAGCAGGTATGCAGTCTTAAATAAAAGTACCTTACTAGAATCACACAGGTAAACAGTTACAAACATAGGAGCTCAAGACAAGCTACCACTAGGCAAACGGCTTGTCTAGACTGAGCACAGAGGGAAGAAACCACAGAACTTAAATACAAGCAAAAACAGATGAAACCAATAAACCTGATAAAAGGCAGTTAAGTAATAAACACAGGAGAAACTAGTAACAATTAGCAAAGGGAAAAAAACAAGTGAAGGTGCCATCTAGGGGTTACTGAGGGACCTAACCGGCACCCTCACAGGACCCCCTCCCCTAGGAACGGCACCTGACGTTCCTCCTGGACGATCAGGGTGGCGACGGCGAAAATCCCTGATGAGTTCAGGATCCAAAATGTCCCGGGCCGGAACCCAGGAACGCTCTTCAGGACCATAACCCTCCCAGTCGACCAGGTATTGAATGCTCCTCCTAACCCGGCGACTATCAAGGAGGCGACGGACAGTGTAGGCTTGCTGACCGTCAATCATGTGGGGTGGTGGGGGAGGTCTGGAAGCAGGAACCAAGGGACTGGTAAGTACCGGCTTGAGGTGAGAGATGTGGAACGTGGGATGTATCTTCATCGACCGAGGAAGGAGGAGCCGGTAGGCCACAGGGTTTACTTTTTCCAAAATCCTAAAAGGTCCGATAAACCGGGAAGCCAACTTGTGGGACTCCACATGGAGCGGAAGATTCCGCGTAGACAGCCAGACCATCTGTCCGGTCCGGAACCGAGGAACTGGGCGGCGGTGTCGGTCAGCCTGCACTTTCTGCCGAGAAGAAGCGAGCTGCAAGGCGGATCGAACCCTCCTCCAGGTACGGCGGCAGCGTTGGACGAACCCCTGGGCAGCCGGGACTCCTACCTCCCTCTCCTGTTCAGGGATGAGTGGCGGTTGGAAGCCATATTGACATTCAATATGGCTTCCATTGTGCGCGTACTCCGCCCAGACCAGATACTTGCACCAGGTGGAAGGATTGGAGGACACAAAGCTTCTTAGCACCCTCTCCAGATCTTGGTTGGTTCTCTCAGTCTGGCCGTTAGACTGTGGGTGGAACCCAGAGGAGAGAGTGATGGAAGCGCCCAGGAGGGAACAAAAAGCTTTCCAGAACCTGGATGAGAACTGGGGACCACGGTCAGAGATGACATCCAGGGACAAGCCATGGAGGTGGAAGACATGCTGGACAACCAGCTGGGCAGTCTCTCTGGTAAAGGGAAGCTTGACAAGAGGGACGAAGTGAGCAGCCTTGGAAAAGCGATTGACCACAACTAGGATGGTAGTGAATCCCTCAGATGGAGGTAGCCCGGTGATGAAATCCAGGGTGATATGAGACCAGGGACGGCTGGGGATGGGCAAGGGATGCAGGAGACCAAGCGAAGGTTGTTGGGATGTCTTGTTCTGGGCACAGACGGGACAAGCGGAGACAAAGGCCTGGGTGTCGGCTTCAATAGAGGGCCACCAGAACCTTCTCTTAAGGAACTCGAGAGCCCAACGGATCCCAGGATGACCAGTCAATCGAGAAGAGTGCCCCCATTGAAGGACCTGGGCGCGCACCTGACTGGGAACATAAAGGCAATGAGGAGGGCCTCCTCCAGGGTCAGCCTCCTGATGTTGGGCCCCTCGCACCACAGTCTCAATCTCCCATGTGACAGGAGCAACGATGCAGGAACTGGGGATGATAGGTTCCGGGGTCCTGTCCTTTTCCGAGGGGTCAAATTGGCGAGAAAGGGCATCCGGTTTGAGGTTCTTAGACCCTGGGCGGTAAGACAGGAGAAAGTTGAACCGGTTAAAGAAGAGAGCCCACCTGGCCTGCCGAGGGTTGAGGCGCTTGGCGTCCTGGATATATGTCAGATTTTTATGGTCGGTCCAGACGACAAAAGGATGCTTTTCTCCCTCCAACCAGTGTCTCCACTCCTCCAAGGCCAACTTAACTGCCAAGAGCTCCCTGTTGCCGACATCGTAGTTACTCTCTGCTGGCTTCAGGCGACGGGAAAAGAAGGCACAGGGATGTAGCTTTTGGTCCTTAGGGGAGCGCTGGGACAGGACAGCCCCGACTCCAATATCCGAGGCATCCACCTCTACGATAAAGGGCAGGGTGGGGTCAGGGTGTACCAGAATGGGAGCAGAGGTGAAGCGTTGCTTGAGCTCCTGGAAGGCCTGTTCCACTTCAGAAGACCAACTGAACCGTAAAGACGAGCCCTTGGTCAATGCGGAGAGGGAGGCGGCAAGGGAGCTGAAGTTGCGGATGAAGCGTCTGTAAAAGTTGGCGAATTCCAGGAACCGCTGAATCTGCTTAACCGACGTGGGACGCGGCCAGTTCAAGATGGCTTGAACCTTGCTAGGATCCATCAGGACGCATCCACAGGAGATGACGTAGCCCAGGAAGGTGACCTTAGAGACGTGGAATTCACATTTCTCAGATTTGACAAAGAGACGGTTCTCCAAGAGCCTCTGCAGCACCCGTCTGATGTGTTGGACATGCTGCTGGGGGGACTTTGAGAAGATGAGAATGTCATCCAAATAAACAAACATGAACTGGTTCAGCAGGTCCCGGAGCACGTCATTGACCAGAGCTTGGAAGACAGCAGGAGCGTTAGTGAGACCAAAGGGCATGACGAGGTATTCCCAGTGACCGCTAGGGGTGATAAAGGCAGTCTTCCATTCATCCCCCTCCCTAATGCGGACCAGGTTGTACGCGTTGCGGAGGTCAAGTTTGGAGAAGATGGTAGCTCCCTGCAGCTGCTCAAACGCTGAAGACATCAAAGGGAGAGGATAGCGGTTCTTAATGGTAATTTTGTTAAGCCCCCGATAGTCTATGCAAGGCCTGAGACCACCATCCTTCTTCTTTACAAAAAAGAAGTCAGCACCTGCTGGGGAGGTGGAAGGGCGAATGAAACCTGTAGCGAGGGCTTCCTTGATGTATTCTTCCATGGAAACATTCTCAGGGCCAGAGAGAGAGTAGAGCCGACCCCGAGGGGGGCTAGTGCCAGGCAGGAGATCAATGGCACAGTCGTAGGACCGGTGTGGGGGGAGTGTAGTGGACCGCCTCTTAATAAACACAGCATGGAGGTCCGAATATTCAGGGGCCACATGAGCAAGGTCCAGCTGATCAGCTGGCTCAGGAGAGGAAGGACGGGGCAGACTAGGGAAGACCTTAAGACAGTTGGCTAGACATGAAGGACCCCACTCCAGCACAGTCCCGGTAGTCCAGTCAATGTGAGGGTTGTGAAGAGGGAGCCACGGATGTCCAAGAACGAGAGGGAGCTCAGGTGAATCGATAAGGTGAAACTGCAGCAACTCTTGATGTCTCTCCCCTACTTGGACATGTAATACTCCAGTGATATGATGAATACGCCCAGAACCAAGGGGCCTGCCGTCGAGGGCGGCGACTTGTAAAGGCTTGTCAAGGCGGGAGAAAGGAATTTTCAGGCTGCGCACAAGGGTGGCATCGATAAAACAGCCAGCGGCCCCGGAGTCAACAAACACCTGGAGGTTGTACTGTTGTCCCTCCCAAGAGAGACGAGCGGGAAGCAGGGTTTGTTAGACAGAAGGGGTAGGAGAAGGGATTTGATCTGTCAGTATTTTCCCAATCCTCCTGGCTTTTTCCTGAAGTTCCGGGCATGTGGCTCTGAGATGGCCAGACAGGCCATAGTAAAGACAACACCCCTCTCTCAATCTCCTCTGTCTCTCAAACTGGGAGAGCCGAGTTCTGCCGAGTTGCATAGGTTCCTCTTCGGTGCTAACAGGTGGACTCGGGGGTACTTGGAAACTCTTGGTCAGATTCGAAACACCGGAAGATCTCACCTCTGTGGAAATAGTGAATCTCCTCTCTCTACCATGCTCCCGGAGGCGGTTATCCACTCTGATGGCAAGGGAGATGAGTGTGTCAAGGTCCTCTGGAACCTCTCTGGACGCCAGTTCATCTTTGATAGATTCGGAAAGGCCATGAAGAACCGTGGAGTGAAGGGCCTCAGTGTTCCAGCGGCTTTCCGCAGCGAGTGTGCGGAACTCAATGGCGAAGTCGGCTACGCTGCAGTTGCCCTGGCGGAGATTCAAAGGTCTCTTAGCTGCCTCCCGTCCACTCACAGGATGGTCAAAGACTTTGCTCATCTCTTCGGCGAAAAGGAGAATGTCCGAGCAGACGAAAGATTGCTGCTCCCAGATAGCGGTAGCCCAGGCGAGAGCTTTTCCCGAGAGTAGTGATATGATGAATGCTACCTTAGAGCGGGGTGATAGGAACATGGAGGGTTGGAGTTCAAAAACTAGGAAGCACTGGGTCAAGAAGCCGCGACACTTGCCCGGATGACCGTCATAGTGCTCTGGCATGGGTAGGCGAGGCTCTCGGTGAGTCTGGAGGTCGGCGGCCGGTGGGGTAGTACCCAAAGGAACTGACTGAGGAGGAACATCCTGAGCAGAAGCCACAGTGGCTGGGTGTTGAATGGTCTGAGTCCACCTATTTACCTTGTCCGAAATGCTTTGGAGAAGTTGCTCAAGGCAGCCGAGGAAAGCACCTTGATGGGAGAGAATAGAATGAAATTCCTCCATCACTGCTGGGTCCATACTGGCTCAGTCTTGCTGTCAGGGCGAGGCTGGTTCTGGACCCAAGTGCAGACAGACGAGACAAGAAGCAGGTATGCAGTCTTAAATAAAAGTACTTTACTAGAATCACACAGGTAAACAGTTACAAACATAGGAGCTCAAGACAAGCTACCACTAGGCAAACGGCTTGTCTAGACTGAGCACAGAGGGAAGAAACCACAGAACTTAAATACAAGCAAAAACAGGTGAAACCAATAAACCTGATAAAAGGCAGTTAAGTAATAAACACAGGAGAAATTAGTAACAATTAGCAAAGTGAAAAAAAACAAGTGAAGGTGCCATCTAGGGGTTACTGAGGGATCTAACCGGCACCCTCACAGAAGCCTTCTAATACACGGCTCCTCGCTTCATTTGAAGTAGGAGAAGTGCTCTCAGAATGCCCTCGGAGGGCAAGGCCTCCTGTTGAGAGGCCTGATGGCCCTCCTCCTCCATCTGGGCACATGTTCCAGTCTTTCTCGTGGCCTCCGCTCCCTCCACCATAGATCTTGGAGGGCAAGGTCGACAGCCAGTATAGCCCCCATTTTAGATACCAAGGGTAGCAGTTTGATTCTTTGAAGAATAAATGTAGCTACTTTTTAGTTGCCACAAGACTCCTGATACAAAAGAACCTTGAAATGATTGAATAAAACTGTTGCAGTATGTGAAACTGACAAGAAACCACTGAAACTGCACTAACCTAACAGTTGCGACTGAATACTGCTGATCCCTTTAAATAACATCCCTGGAGCCTGCTTCCTGGTGCTTCACACCAGTTCTCCTTGTCAGTGTTTACTCCAGATGCTAAGGTAAGTGGCGAGAATCAATTAAGCAGATTGGGCGGTCAGTGAACATTGCACATTCACTGACGTCACAACCCACCTGACGTTGACATTCCCAGCAATTTCTCTTACCGGCGGCACTACAGGGGGTCGGGATTTGACATGCGGTGCTGGATTCGCCTCGCCCCGGCGATGCTGGTCAAACACCCCATTAGCACCATCTGCTGGTGCTAATGGGAGGCGCTAAGTGGACGAATTTTTCCCCCTCTGTTTTTCAATGCAAAATACACATGATTGAATTAAAGTAGTCATTTAAAGCACTCAGCATTATCACAATGCAAAATGCCCTTGTTAGAATCATAGAACCATTGAGGTTTATAGCACAGAAGGAGGACATTCAGCCCATCACGTCTGTGCCAGCTCTGTATTGCAGCAATCCATAGTTCTCCCCAGTACACCACATCTTCCTCTGCCTCAAATGTTTATCTACTCTTCCCTTAAACGATTCAATGGTCTCAGCTTCAGCTACTCCCTGTGGTAAACAAAAATCCATGTTCTAGCAAACCTCTATGTAAAGAAATTGCTCCTCGCTTTCTAAGTGCCAATTCTAAATTGATGACCACTTTTCACTGACTCTCCACCCAGAAGAAATAGTCTTTCCCCATACATCCTATCAAAATGCTTCCTAATTTTGAAAATCTCTATTAAATCTCGTGCCTTCACTGTCTCTGTAGTTCCTCCTTATAACTATAGATTCTTATCCTTGGTATTATTCTGGTGAATCTATACTATGCATTCTCCATGGTTTTCATGTCCTTTCTATAACGGGGTGCCGAAAACTAAAAGTAGCACTGTAACTGTGATCGAGCATTGCCGTATGCAATTAAAAATAAAGACTCACATTTATATATCACCTTTCACAACCTCAGGATGACCCAAAGCACTTGACAACCAATAAAGTACTTTGGAAGTGTAGTCACTGTTGTAATGTAGGAAACGTGGCAGCCAATTTGCACAGAGCAAGGTCCCATGAACAGCAATGAGATAATGACTGGATAATCTGTTTTAATGACATTGGTTGAGGGATAAATACTGATCAGGATACCGGGGAGAACTCCCTCTGCTCTTCTTCGAAATAGTGGCCATGGGATCTTGTACGTCCACCTGAGGGGGCAGACAGGATCTCGGTTTAACGTCTCATCCGAAAGATGGCATCTCTGACTTGTGGGGGAGACCAAAACTAGGGGCCATAATTATAAGATAGTCACTAATAAATCCAATAGGGAATTCAAGAGAATCGTCTTTACCCAGAGAGTGATTAGAATGTGGAACTCGCTAACACATGGAATAGTTGAGGCGAATAGAATAGATGCATTTAAATGGAAGCTAGATTAACAAATGAGGGAGAAAGGAATAGAAGGTTATGTTAATAGGGTGAGATAAAGTAGGGTGGGAGGAGGCTTGTGTGGAGCATGGACCAGTTGGACCTGTTTCTGTGCTACGTAAAGTAGTTCAGTGCTTCGAGTTTTATCAAATATTGTGTATATACATTAGTGACTACTGTTTACATAAACTTACTGTGCGGTTTCATTCAATAACTTCAATTTACAAACTGTATTAATCTTCACATTACTGTGTTGTAGCTTTGTGAAAATAGTAAATATGGACTGTGTGCAAGAGATGGGTAAGCTAGAAGGAAACCTGTGTGTGGATACGGAAGACATGGGTATGGTTCTTAATGAATACTTTGCGTCTGTTTTCACAAAAGAGAGGGACGATGCAGAAATTGCAGTCAGGGAGGAGGAGTGTGAAATATTAGATGAAATAAACATGGTGAAAGAGGAAGTATTAAGGGGTTTAGCATCTTTGAAAGGGGAAAAATCCTCAGGCCTGGATGAAATGTATCCCAGACTGTTAAGAGAATTAAGGGAGGAAATAGCAGAGGCTCTGACATCATTTTCCAATCCTCTCTGCCTACAGGTGTGGTGCCGGAGGACTGGAGAACTGTTAATGTGGTACCATTGTTAAAATAGGGAGAAGGGTTAGACCAAGTAATTACAGGCCAGTCAGCCTAACCTCGGTGATGGGAAAATTATTGGAAAAGTTCTGAGGGACAGGATAAATTTTAATTTAGAAAGACATAGATTAATCAGGGACAGTCAGCATGGATTTGTTAAGGGAAGGTCGTGTCTGACTAACTTGATTGAATTTTTTGAGGAGGTAACAAGGAGGGTTGATGAAGGTAGTGCATTTGATTTAGTCTATATGGATTTTAGCAAGGCTTTTGATAAGATCCTGCATGGCAGACCAGTCACGCAAGTGAAAGCCCATGGGATCCAATGCAAAGTGACAAGTTGGATCCAAAATTGGCTCAGAGGCAGGAAACAACGGGTAATGGTCGAAGAGTGCTTTTGTGACTGGAAGGCTGTTTCCAGTGGGGTTCCGCAAGGCTTAGTACTGGGTCCTTTGCTTTTTGTGGTATATATCATTGATTTGGATTTCAATGTAGGATGTATGATTAAGAAGTTTGCTGATGATACAAAAATTGGCCGTGTGGTTGCTAATGAAGAAGAAAGCTGTTGATTGCAGGAAGATATCAATGGACTAGTCAGGTGGGAAAAACAGTGGCAAATGGAATTCAATCTGGAGAAGTGTGAGATAATGCATTTGGGGAAGGCTAACAAGGCAAGGGAATACACAATAAATGGTAGGACACTGAAAAGTGCAGAGGATCAGAGAGACCTTGGAGTGCATGTCTACAGATCCCTGAAGGTAGCAGGACAGGTAGATAAGGTGGTTAAGAAGGCATACGGGATACTTGCCTTTATTAGCCGAGGCATGGAATATAAGAGCAGGGAGGTTATGCTTGAACTGTATAAAACACTAGTTAGGCCACAACTAGAATACTGCGTGCAGTTCTGGTCACCACATTACAGGAAAGATGTGATTACACTAGAGAGGGTGCAGAGGAGATTTATGAGGATGTTGCCCGGGCTGGGGAATTTTAGCTATGAGGAAAGATTGGATAGGCTGGGGTTGTTTTCTTTGGAACAGAGGAGGCTAAGGGGAGACCTAATTGAGGTGTATAAAATTATGAGGGTCTAGATAGAGTGGATAGGAAGGACCTATTTCCCTTAGCAGAGGCGTCAATAACCAAGGGGCATAGATTTAAAGTAATTGGTAGGAGGTTTAGAGGGGATTTGAGGAGAATGTTTTCACCCAGAGGTGGTGGGGGTTTGGAACTCACTGCCTGAAAGGGTAGTAGATGCAGAAATCCTCATCACATTTAAAAAGTACTTGGATATGCATTGAAGTGCCGTAACCTACAAGGCTACAGACCAAGTGATGAAAAGTGGGATTAGGCTGGATAGCACTTTGTCAGCCAGCATGGACACAATGGGCCAAATGGCCTCCTGCTGAGCTGTAAATTTCTATAATTCTATGTTTACAAGAGTTGCTGACACTTAAGATAGACCTCCACATTTATGCCAACAACATAGAGGCTAAGCAACATTCATCAATCCAAAAAGCTGCTAAGGGAATACCAGCAGCAAAGGTTCATGCACTGCTACTCCAACCAGTGGAACGCTCCGTCCCCCCGACAGGGACACTGTTTGGAACTGCGTCCCTTGACAGAAGTTTAAATCCAGAGCTGGCCGTCACTTTTCGAACAAAGATTTCTGGAGGATGCAACCACCTATAGGAATTAGTGACTATAAATGCAAGCTCTTTCTTTTAGATTGTTGAGTGCCCCAGTACAACTTTTCCGAGTCTTTCGATGCTCCAGGTAGCTTTCCGGATAAAATTCACAAAACGCTAGCTATTTGCCTCCAGCTGTACCTGTAAAATGAATGGACAGAAATCCTGCAGACCTCTGCACCCAAATTACTGGCGTGCACTCATGGTGCACAAAACTTAACCCCAGGAGCATAAATTTGTTAAGCTTACTCTATGGGGTAAGTTACCAGAGAGGCTACTGAAGCAAATATTATAAATGGGTTTAAAAGATGTGTCTTTGGAGAGGGAACGGATGAATATCTTAACTCTCACCAAGTCCCGTTCTCCCATCACCCCTGTGCTCGCTGACCTATATTGACTCCTGGTCCGGCAACACCTCGATTTTAAAATTCTCATCCTTGTTTTCAAATCCTTCCATGGACTCACCTTTCCACCACCCCGCCTACCGCCACCCCCACCCCCCCCCCCGCCAAATATCTGTAACCTCCTCATGAACAGAGAGGAGGGGATCTGCAGTAGGCTTTAGATCATGTGTCAAGAATAGTTACAGCTTGCTGTGCCATTCACAATTTCACAATTCAGCAAGCGCTGCACTTTGACACTGCTGCATATAGTGACACCACAATTCCCAGCTGGGGTGGAGATGATTGAGTAATTCGCCCCGTCATTCACACCTGGAGACCGCACTGCTGTAAGTCACTGGGATTGATTTTCCCACAAAATCTGTATTATGTAACTATCCTCCATTCACCGCATTTTGCTGGTGAAATAATCCTGCTTTTATCAGCCATGATCTCATTGAATGGCGGAGCAGGCTCGAGGGGCCGAATGGCCTACTCCTGCTCCTATCTTCTATGTTTCTATCAGGAGCCTTTGCTGTCGTTTCAGTCACAAGTTCTGTTTGCTGTAGTCCATATTGACTCTTTTTAAATAGACTCTGTAGACTGTTTGCTGTAGTGCACTGTTTAAGCAGACACTGTTTGCTGAGCAAATGGACTTTGTTTGCTGTAAAGTAGAATGTTTGCTGTGAGTCCTTCCATAAGCCCCGCCCCACCTCCAACTCATTGGCTGACGCAGTGATGTCAATAGACACTCTGCTTTTACATGGCTGATGAGGAAGCCCAGGCTCCTTTGGATCCAGAAATAAATGGAGTAGACCAACTGGATGACTTGCACTCAGACGAGACATCAGTGACTGCTGTAAGGGACATTGGTACACCGATCATCGCTTTACTTCTGTGTAACACAGCTGACTTTTGACACCAGAGCCTGACCTCCTCTTCCCCCCACTTGCAAATAAAAAGAACGTTCCTTCAAACCACTACCCACCTTACAATATCGCAACACATCAGGTACACTTTTCACCTTCATGACCATGCATGTAATCATAGAATCATAGAAACTTACAGCACAGAAGGAGGCCATTTGGCCCGTCGTGCCTGTGCTGGCTCTTTGAAAGAGCAGTCGTGCTTAATCCCACATCCCCGTTTTTTGTCCGTAACCCTGGAAGTTGTTCATCCTCAAGTACCTGTCCAATTCCCTTTTAAAATTATTCATGGAATCCGCTTCCACCACCTTTTCAGGTAGAGCGTTCCAGATCCCCACAACTCTCTTAAAAAAATTCTCCTCGGCTCCCCTTTGGATCTTTTGCCAATGATTTTGTATCTATGACCTCTGGTTATTGACCCACTGACCAGAGGGAACAGCCTTTATCTACTCGATAAAAACCTCTCATCATCTTGAAAACCTCTATTATGTCACATCTTAACCTTTTCTGTTCCAAGGAGAACAGTCCTAACTTTTCCAACGTCTCCTCATAACTGAAGTCCCTCATCACCTGAGTAAATGGGATTATATTAATCCCTTCACATACCACCCACTGCCTGGCCAGAATGGTGCATGATATGGGTTAAAATCATCCAAATCCATTTCCCTATCCTGAGGCTAAAGCGTTCCCACCTGATGACATTTAATCTTCATTCACTTTGAAGTGGGCCAAGGCGCCCACTACAGGCAAGTGGGGGCCTGATTTCAATCTCAAAGTTGTGGTCCGAATGATAACCTTGCTGGTGCAAATGCATTTTAATTTCTGCATTCGGAATGTCCGCATGTGGGTCAGGAGGAGCAGGAGTGCTTTCCCTCTCTTGGGTCCCACAAGGATACCTTGGGTCTCGCCCCTCCCTCTCCCGGGCTTCCCCTCCAACAGCCAGGATCCTTCCCAATGACCTTCCTTTCTCACTTACCTCCTGAGGTGGTGGTGCAATGTCAGGTGGCAGTGCCTGAGTCCTGCGGATAGCCAGGTTGTGCAGCATGCAGCACACGATGACGAACTGGGAGACTCTATCCGGCGAATACTGTAGAGATCCGCCGGAACGATCCAGGCAGCGGAACCGTTGCTTGAGGATGCCTATCGTTTGCTCTATGATGTTCCTTGTGGCTTGATGGCTTTCATTGTATGCCTCCTCCGCTGGGGTCCTGGGCGCGCGGAGCGGGGTCATGAGCCATGTACACAAAGGGTAGCCCTTGTCCGCGATAAGCCATCCCCTTGGTGGAGGCTGTGCCTCGAACATGTCAGCCACAGTAGTCTGGCGCAGGATAAATGCATCGTGGCTGCTTCCTGGGAAGCGGGCATTGACAGCTAGGATGCACTGCCTGTGGTCACACACCAGCTGTACATTTAGGGAATGGTAGCCCTTCCGGTTGCGGTAATCCTCGGCATTGTGGATAGGTGCCCGCATAGCCACATGCGTGCAGTCAATGGCGCCCTGCACCATGGGGAAGCGCGCGATCCTGGCAAATCTGACTGCACGCTGCTCCTGCCTTTGTCGGGTCATGGGGAAGGAGATGAATTGGTGTCTCCTCGCGAAAAGTGCATCGGTGACCTGCCGGATGCAGCGATGCGCGGCGAACTGGGAGATGTTCGCTATGTCCCCAGCAGCGGCTTGGAAGGAGCCGCTTGCATAAAAGTTCAGAGCCACCGTGACCTTCACTTCCACCGAGAGAGACGTCCTGCACATCAGCTGTGGACGCAGATCTCTGTGAAGCAGCTGGCAGATCTCTGCAACCACCTCCCTTCTGAAGCGCAGCCTCTTAACACAATGCGCCGCAGTCATGGTGAGATAGGACACCTGCTGCCGGTATTGCCTGAGTGGGTAAGGCCTACGTTGCCGACGCCTGATGGCCCCTCTGCGTCTAGGCATGGCTGGCCCTCTCTCACAGCGTCTGCGAGCCCTTCGCACATAATGCTGCAACTGAGGGTTGGACCCCCATACAGCCCCCATAATAAAGTTGAAAACAGTGAAATCAAATGAATCAAATGTCAAAGCACTGGCCAGAAGCCAAAAATACCTCTCCTATGTTGTCCCAAATCAGTAAGCTCTGTCCCTTGGTCTCTGTCCAGAAATCCAAAGCAGTAAAGTCATTGCAGCAAAATGGCTGGGCTTTATAGGTCAGTGTAAGTGCCCTTTAATTAGCACTCCCCGAGGCCCACAGGGCCTCTGTTGCGTTCCACTTCACAGTTCTTAGCAGCGCCACGCCCACATTGGGCGGGCGCCACTGAATTTCCGGTTTGGGGCGCACAAACAGCGTTGCACGACAAGATGACGTCATAAGCTGCGCGTGCAGCTGAGCGGGCGCAAACACTTTGCGCCGGCGCTAAATGTCAACTGAATTTGGGCGTTGGCGCAGATCGGTCTGCGCCCGGGCGCTAAGTGCCTAGCGCTGGAAATATACCCCTCTTATGGCGTTACCGGCTGGCGCAACCAACTGAATTTCTAGGCCTAAGTGCTTGAGACTGTCAGCATGAACAAAGGAACTTTGTTTACACGAACGCTTTACAATATTGACTTAAGAGATTAAGCACTTGAGACTGCCAATCAATTGTGGTTGGGCGTGACCACAGGACAATCAGATTATTTACACTAACATCCAAGGGCTATTTACTCAGCAATTAAGGAAATAGGCATGTTTTCTTCAAACGGAGGCAGCTTTATTCAACCCATCACAATGAATGGGGATGCATTCAAAAACCCATCACAAGGGAAATGGGTAATTCATCCAAAACCCATCACAATGAATGGGACAGATCAATTCCCTTTTGTATAGCCCAGATACATCCGGATTTGGCCGGGAAGATTTCAGCTCCAAATGGGGTATAAGATAGCTTCTCAGGAAGCCATCTCTCTCTCTCTCTGCAGCCTCGCCTCCGTGCCCTATCTACAACTCAGGAGCCCGCCCAAGGGAGTGGAATACCAGCAGTTACTTTTAAACACTGGGGTTTCTCCATTTCAGGGTGGTGAAGAATCTAAGACCACAGGGGCACGGAGCAGGCGTTTCACTGGTGAGCATAGTTTTTCTGGCCCATCACAAGGCAACTTTGATAGGTATTTAGGGGTGGGAATTAAGGGGGATTTTGTTAGAACTAATTTTAGTCAATTTTCCCTTGTTGTGTCCATTTTCTCCTCCCCTGTTAAGTAACAGTGTTGCACTAAGCAAAAGAGTGCTGTAGTGGACACTAAGTGTACTATGAGAAGTAACGTGCTGTATCTAAGTAAAAAAGTGTTACACTAAGTAAAGTGCTGTAGTTGACACTAAGTGTACTGTGAGAAGTAAAGTGCTGTTAAGTAAAAGAGTGTTGCACTAAGCAAAAGAGTGCTGTAGTGGACACTAAGTACTGTGAGAAATAAAGTGCTGCACTAGTTAAAGGTGCTGTATTTAAGTAAGAGTGTACTGTATTAAAGGTGCTGTATTTAAGAAAAAGAGTGTTGCACTAAGCAAAAGAGTGCTGTAGTGGACATTAAGGCCTAGAAATTCAGTGCCCTTAGCGCCGATTTTCCGGCGCTAGAGGGCCTAGCGCTGCAATTGGCGCCGGCGCCTAAATTGCCTGGGGCCCTTCCGCCGCGGTAGACCGGTAGCGCTGCGCCGGCACCGATGACGTCATCGGTGTGCGCAGCGTCCCGGTTGCCGTGGTGACGGGCCCCAGCGCCGAAATTGACTTGCGGCCGCCTCGCCCGTGGCAGCCGCTAGCAACGTTCTGGCAGAGGTGCCTTGCACAAGTTTGCGCCGGCGCATTAAAGGCCCCGCGGCGGCCGGCCGCTTTCCCGCCGCCCGCCTGGCCGCAGCTCCCTCCCCGGACTTCCCCCCCCCCCCGGAACAGAAGCAAGCCCGGCACTTGTCCGAGGTGCCGGGCTCATTTTTAATAAGATTATCGCGGGCCGCGGCCGGGTGCAGGCAGCTCCTCCTTAAGGGAAGGAGGAGGCCTGCACTTCCCGAACCTGCCGCACCGCAGCGGGCGCCGCAGCGCCGGAATAGCGCTGAAATTCAGCGCATAGCGCCAGTTTTCAGGCGCTAACAGCTTTCAGCAGCGCCGGCAGCCGTTTGGGCGCAGAAGTAGTGAATTTTTGGCCCGACCAGCGCGACTTAGCTCCGGCACTAACTTCCGGCGCTAAAGCCGTTGCTGCGCCAAAACCCAATTTCTAGGCCTAAGTGTACTGTGTTAAGTAAAAGTGCTGTATCGAGCACAGGTGTGTTGTATTCATTATTTTAAGTTGTTTTCTTTTTGTTTCAATAAATACTGGTCTGTTTTGCACCCAACCACGAGTCTCGTTTCTGTCTACATCGCTACCGAATAAGTCCGGCGGTCAGAACCAGGAAAAGGGGAGCACTTCGAAACTGCACGGGGCTCTGGAGCAGCTCAGAGGCTTCTGACTGGCCAGAGACAATAACCCCATCCCCGTTAATTAATTCCTACAGCATCTCCTTTTATACAGGGCATTTGTCACCTCCCGGATACAACAATGGACAGCGATGTCCCTAGTAGAAGCTTGAAAGGAGCTGCTGGCATAAAAATTCAGAGCACCTGTCACCTTCACTACCACGGACAGAGACGTCCTGGTCCTCAGTTGAGGCTGCAGATCTGGTTGCAGCAGGTGGCAGAGCTCAGTGACCACCTCTTTGCTGAAGCGCAGCCTGCGCAAACACTGCTCCTCAGACAAATGAATGTAGGAGAATTGTTCCCAGAATACCCTGGGAGGGTAAGGCCTCCTGTGCAGAGGCCTGTTGGCCCTCCTCCCCCTGGCTGTTTGCCACTCTCTCTCTGCGCCTCTGCTGCCTCTGATTCTGCAGGTGCAGGACGACGCCCCGAGTCACTGCAGCCCCCATAGTATCTTCTAAATCGTTGGAATGAAGGTGAAATAAAAATGAACCTCCAAAGTGCTGCTCAGGACCCAAAACTCCTTCGCACAGTGTTGAAACTCTCCAGATGTCTCTCTCTCTCTCAGAATGCGTGTTGCAAAAATTTGTCCGCCAAGAAAAGGCAGGAAGCGGCCGACTTTAAATAGTGCTCCTCCAGCCCCTTCCCGACTGCAAAACATTCCCCTCTACCTATCGTTGCTAGTGGCAGGCGGAAAGGCATGGGACACGACTCAATATCCAGTCCGGGGCGCTACCGGGGCGTTGCACGCTCAACTGATGTCACAATCTGCGGGTGCAGGAGATCGTGGCGGTAGTGTTTAGCGCCGCCACAAAACATCTGGTCAATTTCGCGAGCGGCGCTAAAATCGCCACGCTCGGACGCTAAGTTCCTAGCGCCCCGTTAGCACCCCCGGAAGCGCTAACAGGAGGTGCTAACCAACCAAATTTTTCCCCCTGTGAATTTTATATAGGAACATAGGAACATGAGTGGGCTATTTAGCCCCTCGAGCCTGTTTTGCCATTCATGGCTGACCTGTGACCTAACTCCATGTACCTGCCTTTGGCCCATACCCCTCATACCTTTGGTTAACAAAAATCTATCAATCTCAGATTTAAAATTAACAATTGGCCCAGCATCAACTGTCATTTGCGGAAGAGAGTTCCAAACTTCTACCACCCTTTGTGTGTAGAAGTGTTTCCTAAATTCACTCAGTCATATAATTCATGGCGTTTTTTGAATCTTTGTTTTCACATTATTTTACTCAAAGTCTAATATGTTTCAATTTTTCAGGAGGATTTTAATGCCAAACTGAAATTAGCTGGAGCCAAGTTAGTTGTTATTATGTTCTTCGCGGAATGGGATCCGCTTTTGAGACAGATACAACCAACATTTGCAGTAAGTACTTGGGAAGTGATGAAATCTGTGAGTCCATGGGATCCAGTCTCTTGAACACCTGATTATTCCTGAATGATAAAAGCTCAGCTTCGAATCCACATACCTGACGAATTCTCCACTGTCTTGTAATTACTATGCAGCATCTGGGATTGATTCTATGCAACCTGACAGGGAAATTGCAACCGTTGTTTAATTTTGGATAAGTTCACACACACACGACATCTTACACCAGATGTTTTGGCCATGTGCGGTTGTCTTGCATTTTAGGCGATTTTTATCCGTTCATCAATAACTATTCCTCCTGCCTGTAGTAATTGTTTGACAAACTCCCATTATCGATTGATATCATCTTCACTGATTGCCACACCTCCACGTTTGGTGTCATCTTCAAATTTAGAAATTCTACCCTCTATTCCAATATCCAGGTCATTTATATATATCAAAAAAAGCAGTGGCCCCAGCACTGACCCTTGGGGAACACCACTGTCTACCATCCTTCAGTCTGAAAAACATCCATTCACCACAACTCGCTGCTTTCTGTCCTTAAGCTAATTCCTTATTCAAGCTGCCACTGACCCACCTATTCCATGAGCCTCAATTTTGATAACCATGTGGTACTTTGTCAAACGCCTTCCAAAAATCCATATAGACAACATCCATTGCATTCCCTTCATCAATCCTCCCTGTTACTTCATCAGAAAATTCAATTAGATTAGTCAAACACGGTTTGCCTTTTACAAATCCGTGTTTGCTCTCCTTAATTAGCTTAAACCTCTCCAAGTGCTCGTTAATTTTTTCCTTGATTATTGTTTCTAAAACTTTACCCACCACTGACATTAAACTGACCGGCCTGTAATTACTAGGATTGTCCTTACACCCTTTCTTGAACAATGGTATCACATTTGCCTCTTTCCAATTCTCAGGCACTTCCCCCACATCTAGGGAAGATTGGAAAATTATGACAAGCCCTCCCGCTATCTCCTTCGCCAATTCCCTTAGCAACCTGGAATGCAAGCCATCTGGACCAGGCAACTTGTCCACTCTAAGCATACCCAGCCTTTCAATACATCCTGTCTATCAATTTTCACCCCTTCCATTGCTTCTACCTTTTCCACTTCTACCGATATTTTGTCAGCATCCACCGCCTTAGTAAACACCGATACAAAGTACTCATTGAGTATTCTAGCCTTGCCCTGCGCCGCTAAGCATATATCACCTTCTTTGTTTCTAATAGGCCCCACCCCGCCTCTTACTACCCATTTACTTTTTTTAAATTCGTTTATCGGACGTGGGCATCGCTGACAACGCCAGCATTTATTGCCCATCCCTAATTGCCCTTGAGAAGGTGGTGGTGAGCTGTCTTCTTGAACCGCTGCAGTCCGTGTGGTGAAGGTACTCCCACAGTGCTGTTAGGTAGGGATTTCCAGGATTTTGACTCAGTGACGATGAAGGATCGGCCGATATATTTCCAAGTCAGAATGGTGTGTGACTTGGAGGGGAACTTTCTCTTATGCGTGCTTCTACATTGTGACACCCCTGTGTCTTCAGCAGATGTGGAGGCAGGCTGCTCACTTCCCTGCTCCTCCTACTTAGACGCCTTTGGCGGCCGTCCTCTGGTTTTGGGAGCCTTCGAGGGCCCCACCAAAGTCCGCTCCTCCTGTGGCTGTGCAGGGGCAGACTCAGCCATTCCTGTTGCCTTAGGAATGGGGCTCTGACTGAGGGCTCGGCAATGGCAAGCGAGTGTGAGCACTTGGAGAGGAGCCCCCACTTCCTTGTGCTTGTACATCACCATCCCACTCATGGGTCACCCGCACTTCACTGCTAACAAGTTGCTGGAGAGCACCTTGCTGCCATATGGACCTGTCATTGTACTGACATTCCTCACGACAAGGACGTCCATGAAACTTTGGTTTCTCTCCTTAATAGATGCCCATCTATCCTCCATGGATGATGTTGTGGTTGAAAAGGACTCAGTGGAGACTTCGGTACGGTACAACAATTGCTTTATTCAAGTGCACACAGGGAGAAATCCTTCTTCCGTCAAGGTCGAAAGAATTTCTGATTTTACAGCAAGAAGCGGCTGCTTTTATGCTCAAAAACCGCAATAATGTTTGCAAGTACACATTTACTTAGAAAAACCAGACAGGTTGCTTTATATTTGCAGAAGTTACTGTCTGCCACCTAAGCTGTATAAGCTACCCACATCCTTTGTTCAGAGAGGTTGTCTCCATGGCTACACTTATCTACACACTTTGTGGTTTCTGTTATCTGGGTCATAATGTTAAGACTCAGCTCAACAGTTTAGATCAAGCTTCCCAGCGTTCTCTGCGTTTTTAGCTTATACTCTAACAGATGACCATCTATTTAGAAGTGTTACCATGTTCTCCTGAGTCTGGTGATTTATGTGCTCCATGGATGTTGCCATCCTTTCCATTGCAGCACCTATGTTGCCCACAACGTACACCATGGCATTGCTCATGTTTAGCATGGACTCCTCTATTCTTTGCACACTCGCAGTTACTGTGGAAAAAAAATCACTCAGAGCCCCCTGCACTTGTTCCTGAAGCTCCAGCACGACTCTCCTGCTGGATGGCCCCAGAGGCTCAACGTTTACATGCAGCTGAGCAGAGCTTGAATGGCCCAGCGTCCGCCGACGAGGAGTCTCCACTGCTGTCCCTGCCTCCAACATCTGCTCCAACATCTGCTCCTGCTCACCTGTGAACTGTGATACACCGGGTGACAGCACTACTCTATCTCGCACAAAACCCACCGAGGTATGCGTCTCTGCACTGGTGCTGAGTGCGCTGAGTGCTGGTGACACTGCTTCCTCAGAGGCTGGTGGCTTCACTGAGGAGTGCTCCTGCTCTTCCTCCTGTACAGTGGGGAGTGGGGCTCTCAATGGTCCTGTGGGGGAGTAAATACATGAGTTAGACAAGTGAAATATAGGTTGCAGATACATCCCATTGTGCAGATGCTCAGTACTCATTCTCTATGAACATCATATCCCATATTAGTCACTCATGATTGCTAAATCAAAGGGTTGGAAATCAATTCTCTCACCAGCTTGATGTTCTATGCTCGTCTCTCCGATCCCCACTTTCAACTCCTCTGCACCTTCAGCAATCTCCAGGGCTGCCTTCTCCGCGCTCATAAGGTGAGCCAGGGATAGTGGTCCTTCTCCTGTCCTCCCACTCTCCCTTTTATTGTGGGCTCTCTTCTCCTGTAGTGAGGGACACAAGTCGAGTTTGAGAGAGACTGATGGAGTGACTGTTAAGAATGCATGACATAGATGTTTAGATGCAGACTGTGAGTGAGTGAGGTGCACTCACCATCTTCCCTCCCTGTGCATTTTAAGTTGTAGGCATTGCTTAAGGGCATGAGTGTTGCATAGAAACATAGAAGATAGGAGCAGGAGTAGGCCACTCGGCCCCTCGAGCCTGCTCCGCCATTTAATGAGATCATGGCTGATCATCCAAATTCAGTACCCTGTCCCTGCTTTCTCCCCATATCCCTTGATCCCTTTAGCCTTAAGAAATATATCTAAATCCTTCTTGAATATATTTAAAGACTTGGCCTCAACTGCCTTCTGTGGTAGAGAATTCCACAGGTTCACCACTCTCTGGGTGAAGAAATTCCTCCTCATCACTGTCCTAAATGGCTTATCCCTTATCTTTAGACTGTGACCCCTGGTTCTGGACTCCCCCGCCATCGGGAACATCCTTCCTGCATCTAGTCTGTCTAGTCCTGTTAGAATTTTATAAGTTTCAATGAAACCCCATCTCATTCTTCTAAACTCCAGCAAATATAAGCCCAATCGACCCAATCTCTCCTCATACGTCATTCCTGCTATCCCAGGTATCAGTCTGGTGAATCTTTGCTGCACTCCCTCCATGGCAAGAACATCCTTCCTCAGATAAGGCGACCAAAACTGCACACAATACTCAAGGTGTGGTCTCACCAAGGCCCTGTACAACTGCAGCACGAAATCCTTGCTCCTGTACTCGAATCCTCTCGCTACGAAGGCCAACATACCAGTTGCCTTCTTAACCGCCTGCTGCACCTGCGTGCTTACCTTCAGCGACTGGTACACAAGGACACCCAAGTCTCGTTGCACTTCCCCTTCTCTCAACCTATTGCCGTTCAGATAATAAGCTGCCTTCCTGTTTTTGCCATCAAAGTGGATAACCTCGCATTCATCCACATTATACTACATTTGCCAAGCATCTGCCCAATCACCCAACCTGTCCAAATCAAACTGGAGTTTCTCGGCATCCTCCTCACAGCACACACACCGAACCAGCTTTGTGTCGTCTGCAAACTTGGAGATATTACATCTAATCCCCTCGTCTAGACCATTAATGTATATTGTGAATAGCTGAGGTCCTAGCACTGATCCCTGCGGTACCCCACTAGTCACGGTCTGCCACTCGGAAAAAGACCAGTTTATTCCAACTCTTTGCTTCCTGTCTGCCAACCAGTTCTCTATCCAAGTCAGTACCTTACCTCCAATCCCATGTGCTTTAACTTTACACGCTAATCTCTTATGCGGGACCTTATCAAAAGCCTTCTGAAAGTCCAAATACACCACATCCACTGGTTCTCCCTTATCTATTTTACCAGTTACATCCTCAAAAAATTCCAGTAGATTAGTCAAGCATGATTTAACTTTTGTAAATCCATGTTGACTTTGTCCGGTCCTGTCACTGTTTTCCAAGTGCTCTGCTATTACATCTTTTATACTGGACTTTTGCATTTTCCCCACTACCGATGTCAGGCTTACCGGTCTATAATTCCCCATTTTCTCTCGACCACCTTTTTTGAATAGTGGGGTTACATTAGCTACCCTCCAATCCATGGGAACTGTTCCAGAGTCCATAGAATTTTGGAAGATGACCAGCAATGCATCTACTATTTCTAGGGCCACTTCCTTAAGTACCCTAGGATGTAGATTATCAGGCCCTGGGGATTTATCGGCCTTCAATCCTGTCAATTTCCCTAACACCATTTCCCTACAAATACTGATTTCATTCAGTCCCTCCCTCTCATTAGAACCTATGTTCCCCGACATCTCTGGGAGGTTATTTGTGTCCTCCTTTGTGAAAACAGAACCAAAGTATGTATTTAATTGGTCTGCCATTTCTTTGTTCCCCATTATAAATTCCCCTGATTCTGACTGCAAGGGACCTATGCTTGACTTCATGAATCTTTTTCTCTTCACATATCTATAGAAGCTTTTACAATGAGTTTTTATGTTCCCTGCAAGCTTACTCTCATACTCTATTTTCCCCCTCTTAATTAATCCCTTTGTCCTCCTTTGCTGAATCCTAAACTGCTTCCAATCCTCAGGTTTGCTGCTTTCTCTGGCCAATTTATATGTCCTCTCCTTGGATCTTATGCTATCCCTAATTTCCCTTGATAGCCACGGTTGAGTCACACTTTTTGTTTTATTTTTATGCCAAATGGGGATGAACAAATTCTGTAGTTCATCCATGCGATCTTTAAATGTTTGCCATTGCCTATCTTTAAGGAACATTCCCCAATCCATCCTAGCCAACTCACGCCTCATACCATCGTAGTAGTTTCCTTTATTTAAATTCAGGACCCAAGTCTCTGAGTCAACTACTTCCCTCTCCATCTTAATGATCGTATTATGATCGCTCTGCCCCAAGGGGCCTCGCACAACAAGATTGCTAATTAATCCTTTCCCATTACATAATACCCAGTCTAAGATGGCCTGATCTCTAGTTGGTTCCTTGACATATTGGTCCAGGAAACCATCCTGTATACATTCCAGGAATTCCTCCTCCACAGTATTGTTACTAATTTGGTTAGCCCAATCTATATGTAGATTAAAGTCATCCATGATAACTGCTGTGCCCTTATTGCACGCATCTCTAATTTCCCATTTAATGCCATCCCCAACCTCAGCATTACTGTTTGGGGGTCTGTATACAACTCCCACTAATGTTTTCTGCCCCTTGGTATTTCTCAGCTCTACCCATACAGATTCCACATCATCAGAGCTAATATCCTTCCTTACTATTGTGTTAATCTCCTCTTTAACCAGCAATGCTACACCACCTCCTTTTCCTTTTAGCCTGTCTTTCCAGAATATTGAATACCCCTGGATGTTGAATTCCTAGCCTTGGTCACCCTGGAGCCATGTCTCTGTAATCCCAATCACATCATATCCGTTTACTTCTATTTGTGCAGCTAATTAATCCACCTTATTACGAATGCTCCTCGCATTAAGACACAAAGCCTTCAGGCTTGTTTTTATAACACTCTTAGACTTTTTAGAATTATTATTTACCGAGGCCATGTTTGATTTAAACCCTTGATTTCTCTGACTGCCACTTTTGCTTTTCTCCCTCCTGTCTTTTGCTTCTATCCTTGCTTCCCTTTCCTCTGTCTCCCTGCACAGGTTCCCAACCCCCTGCCATTTTAGTTTAAACCCTCCCCAACAGCACTAGCAAACACTCCCCCTAGGACATCGGTCCCAGTTCTGCCCAGGTGCAAACCGTCCATTTTGTTCTGGTCCCACCTTCCCCAGAACCGGTTCCAATGTCCCAGGAATTTGAATCCCTCCCCCTTGCACCATTCCTCTAGCCACATATTCAGCTGAAATTTCCTTCTATTTCTACTCTGACTAGCACGTGGCACTGGTAGCAATCCTGAGATTACTACCTTTGAGGTCCTATTTTTAAATTTACCTCCTAACTCCCTATATTCAGCTTTTAGGACCTCATCCTGGTTTTTACCTATATCGTTGGTACCTATATGCACCACAACAACTGGCTGTTCACCCTCCCCCTCCAGAATGCCCTGCAACTGCTCCAAGACATCCTTGACCCTTGCACCAGAGAGGCAACATACCATCCTGGAGTCTCATTTGTGGCCGCAGAAACGCCTATCTATTCCCCTTACAATAGAATCCCCTATCACTATAGCTCTCCCGCTCTTTTCCCTCCCGTCCTGTGCAGCAGAACCACCCACAGTGCCAGGAAGTTGGCTGCTGCTGCCTTCCTCCGATAAGCCATCTCCCTCAACAATATCCAAATTGGTATATCTGTTTGAGAGGGGGATGGCCACAGGGGACTCCTGCACTACCTGCCTGTGCCTACTTCTCTGCCTGGTGGTCACCCATTCCCTTCCTGCCTGTGCAGCCTTTACCTGCGGTGTGACGAACTCCCTAAATGTGCTATACATGATGTCCTCAGCATCGTGAATGCTCCAGTATGTAGCCATTCGCAGCTCCAGTGCCGCAATGCAGTCTGTCAGTAGCTGCAGCTGGATACACTTCCCGCACACATGGTCGTCAGTGACACAGAATGTGTCCCTGATTTCCCACATGGCGCAGGAGGAGCATGCCACGGGGCCGAGCTGTCCTGCCATGAATTACCCTTTAATTAATTTAAATTAAATCAAATCAATACCACTAATTACACTACAATTAAATGATATACTCAAGGGCCCTTTGTTACTAGATATACAACAGAGACCTTAGAAACTATAACCCCCAAAATTAAGACCTTCTAAACTTTATAAACTATTAACCTTAACTGTCAAACTATAGAGTAGTATAAATACCCACCTGGCCATACTCACCCAATCAGCTGCTTACTCTTGCCTGCGTCACTTTTTGAATCATGGTGTGGCTCTGGAATGCTGCCACTGGTCTGCGAGATTGACCGGCCTTTGAGAAAAAGCCTGCGAAAGTGAGTTTAAATACTCACTACTCTCCTGCTGCTCCCGACACCGGCCTCTTCCTACAGGGTGGAAAATTAGGAAAAACAAGGGTGAAGCAAGGGAGCTCCTCCTACCACTCCTCACCTAACTCTGACTCACCCAACTCGTAGCACTCTGTTGAAACCGCACTCAGTGTAAAATCGCATATCAAGATGGGGACGTGATTCTGTACAAAGAGAGGGATGGGTGAGGGTGCAAGGGATGTTACAGCGAGTTGGGTTGTGCAGGGGAAGGTTCCCAATGCAGATTGATGAGGATGATAAGAGCTGGAAGGCAGATTGAAGGTAAGTGTGATAGATCATAAAACCTTTTTGATCACTGAACCCATGTGCATCTGCACACAGACCTCGAACTCACCTCCTCAGCAATTTTCAGCCAAGCTGCCTTGGCTTGCTGAGGAGTCCTCCTTCTTCCATTTCCAGGGAAGAGGACCTCCTGACGTCCTCTAACTCCCTCCACAAGAGCATGGAGGGAGCCCTCATCAAACCTGGGTGCAGCCTTAGTTTGTTGCACTGCCAATCCTGCAGCAGCCAGCACTTCTGAGAGAAAAAAGCGAATGCTTCTGCAAAGGGGACATGGCCCCTTTAAATCGTCACTGAAACAACACGTCACCAGAGGCAAGAATCTGACACTCTGCAAGCAATTGCCTGGAGGGACCCGCACGTCAGCCATAACGAGGCCAATCAACCTAAAATCTGATCTGCGGGGCGGCGGCTACCGGGAGCAGGACTGGAAGCCGCAGACCAGTCAACCTGACTCCAACCTGCCTCTGCCGACAAATTCGCAGCCATCATGTGGAGAATGAGAACTCAGACACTTTATAGAAATTTTCTAATTTTAACCTGAAAATTGCATAATTGCACAGTTTTAACCCGAGCCTTCTACATTTACACCCCCAGCCCAGCAAATAAATAGCTTTCCCAAAATACCTATTGATATTAGTGACAAATTACCGTGAATACTTCAGTAAAATGGATATTTAGTATTGTCATGAATCTTATCATGACTCATGTAGTAACACTGGGCGGCCAGCTGGTGGTGCCATCCAAGGAGTATAAATACTCGAGCGTGGGCCCAGCTTGCTCAGGATGTTTCTGTAACCAGGAACTAGTGATGTAACTAGAAATCTCATGGTTTTGAAACAGTTGATTAAAGCTTTGTTTTATACTCAAACCAAGTGCTCAGTAGTCTTTTTACATGAATTTAATCAACTGGACCTGCTCCACGTTCTGAGTGGTCTTGGGAACAGATGGCTACGACTCAAAACCATAGAAAGGAACTTCGACGAAGTAATCGATCCATCATGGAGCAACTACTCAGACCCGCCTGTCTCGACCTGGACCCGAATTCACTTAAAGCTGCTAAGGTATGGAAACACTGGTATTGTACCTTTAGCAACTTCCTTGAGGAGTGTGGTGTGAATGTTCCTAATAAGTTACGAATGCTTGCCAACTATGTATCCCCTCATGTGTTTGACTCTATCGAAGACTGTGTAGACTATGACGCCGCTATCCAAATACTACAGCAACTATATGTTAAGTCCCCGAACAAAATTTTTGCTCGGCATCTACTGGTCACAACTCAACAACAACCCGGGGAATCACTTGACGAATTCCTTCAGAAACTTCGCAGGCTCAGCAAGGATTGTAATCTTAAAGCTGTCACAGCTGAGCAGTACCAGGAGGAGTTAATTCGTGATTCCTTTATTAATGGGATTGCGTCTCCCTTCATACGTCAGCGTCTGTTGGAGAATAAAACCCTCAAGTTACAGGCTGCCTATGACCAGGCATGCTCTCTGGACTTAGCAAAGAGGAATGCAGATATCTATCCTTCACCACGTGCACGGGCTGCTGCTATCACTTTTAGTGACTCCTTCGATAGGCCTCGGGCGGAAGCCCTCACTGATGATGACTCCCACCTAGCTGATGACAACCCTGCCCCAGAAGCCTTCACTGATGACGACCCTGCCCTAGCAGCATCTTGGCAATCTGGAAGGAAGTGTTTCTTCTGTGGAGGTGCATTCCACTATAGGAAATTTTGTCCTGCTCGTAACACGACCTGCAATCATTGCAGCAAGAAAGGTCACTTTTCTAAGGTATGCCAGTCAAGAGCCTCTGTTAGTAAGAAAGGCCACTTTTCTAAGGTATACCAGTCGAGAGCCCTTGTTAGTTTTGCAGCTACTATCTATAAAACTGCTCCTCCCCAAGAGCCACTACTAAGGTTACAGCTGCAATCAATAATAATACAAATCGCTTTATTGGCATGATAAGGTACATCTTATGTTGCCTAAGCATCAAAATACATTTATGGTTGAACACATAAACGCGGTTCCATTCATACAGTGTATAAACAGGTATATCCCTGAGTTTATAAATATATTTTCGCCTTGTTTATATATACTCTTGTCTTAGTTTACTGGTTGTCCCTCTGTTCATGGCAAGCTGTAACATAGTGTGCCGCCAGTGTTACACGGCTTCTCTCCTCCCCCAGTAGGAATGGGAGTTTTTGGTTGTCAGTCAGATTTCTGAATTCAGGGCATATTTGTGAGAATTTTTGATAGAAATTCTCTCTGATGCCCTGATATTTTCCACAGGCTGTGAGGAAGTGCATCTCTGTCTCAACTACTCCCTGACTGCAGTGAGAGCATATCCTGTCTTCTCTTGGCAGCCTGGTCTGCCTGTGTCTGCCTTTTTCGATCGCTAGGCTATGTTCGCTAAGTCTGTACCTTGTCAAGGTTCTTCTCAGTTTGTTATCCTTTACCATGGTCAGGTAATCAGCTATGTTGTATTGTCTGTTTAGGGCCAAGTAGCAATTGAGTTTGCTTTGGGTTTTTGTTGTTTCTGCCCAATATGACAGATATTTTTCCTTTTGCTTAGCGACGATTGTGTTGGGTCGAATTCTTTGTGTTACCCTGTCACTGTCCTGGGGCTGGTTATTGTTAGTACTGTTATTAGTTACTTTATTGAGTCCCAGGACTAGTTGACTGAGGGTATTCTTCTTTATGGTCAGCTCTTGGCATTTCAGGGCGTCGTAGTGATAGCATTGGGGGTTGCTCATTTGTAGGTGATTCCAAAATTTGGTGGCTCTTTTTTGGATAGTGATTATTAATGGGTATTGGCCTAGTTCCGCCCTGCATGCGTTGTTTACTGTTTTCCTTTGAGTCCGGAGGATACTTTTACAGAATTCCGCATGTAGGATCTCAATTGGGTGTTTGTCCCATTTTGCAAAATCTTGTTGTGTTAGTGGTCCCCAGACCTCACTGCCATAGAGTGCAATTGGTTCGATTACTGACTTGAAAATTTTGAGCCAAATGCTAATTGGGATTTCTATTTGGATTGATTTTTTGATGGCATAGAAAGCCCTTCTTGCTTTCTCTTTCAGTTCATTCACAGCCAGTTTGAAGTTTCCCGTAGAACTGATTTTTAAGCCCAAGTATGTGTAGTGAGTGGTTTGTTCAATTTTGGTTGTTCCTACTGTGAAATTTATTGTGGGTCCATGTTGTTTGGATCTTTGCTGGAACACAAGGACTTTGGTTTTTTGGGGATTTATTGTCAGGGCCCAAGTCTGGCAGTACGACTCCAGCAGGTCCAGGTTCTGCTATAAAACTGCTCCTCCCCCAAGAACCACTACTAAGGTTACAGCTGTCAAGGGTAAAACTGCCCCTCCTCCCATCACAACTGTTTTTCCGCAAAGTCTGTCCCATGCAGCCATGAAGGTTTCGGTAAATGGACACATTTTGAGTGCATTAATTGACTCATGCAGCTCTGACAGCTTCATTAGTGAGCGGGCTGTCAGTAAGTTAAAACTGCGTATTTACCCCTCAGACAGGGAAATTGCAATGGCTCTGACGACACTGACCACCAACTCTTCCGGCTTTTGTCTTGTCGATTTTATTTTCAATGGCCGCACTTATTTCTCCACCCGGCTCGGGCGCTCAAAAACCTATGCAGTGATGTGCTCCTGGGACAGAATTTCCAGAAACAACACAAAAGACTCACTTTCGAGTTTGGAGGGTCAAAGCCGGAGCTTGCTATTTCCAAAGTACCGTTTAGTGCGTTTTCGGCGGCTTCGCTCGACGAGCTCTCCTTGTTTTCCAATCTTTCCCCCCGATGTAAGCCCATAGTCACTAAATCACGACGTTTCAGCAAGATGATCGACCCTTTATCGAGGCAGAAATCTCTCGTCTTCTAGCTGACGGTATCATTGAGCCATGTTCATCTTCTTGGCGGGCTCAAGTCGTCGTTGTTAAAAATCCTCTGAAGCAACACAAGAAACGTCTTTTTTTTTCGATTACTCGCAAACTATTAACCAGTATACCGACCTGGATACCTATCCACTACCACGCATCGATGACATGGTCAATAACCTTGCCAACTACAAGGTATTTTCAACTTTTGATTTAAAGAGCGCATACCATCAAGTACCGTTAAAGGACTCTGACAAAAAGTATATGGCCTTTGAGGCCAATGGTCGGCTTTATCAGTTTTGTCGCCTTCCATTTGGGGTCACCAATGGGGTGGCTGTCTTTCAACGGGCAATGGATAGCCTAGTCAAACAGGAGAACTTAACGGACACTTTTCCATATCTGGATAATATCACCATTGCTGGTCATGACCAGAAGAAGCATGATGCCAACCACCAGAAATTTTTTGACGTTCTCCGTCATCGCAACTTAACCTTAAATGAGTCCAAATCTGTGAAATCAGTACCATCAGTCAACATCCTTGGCTATTGGGTGGGCAACAGTGTCATCAAACTGGATCTGGAGCCACTTCATCCGCTTCAGGAGTTCCCTCCCCCTGCGAATCTCAGCTCTCTTTGTCGGACACTCGGCATGTTCGCCTATTATGCGAAGTGGATACCCCACTTCTCCGACAGGATCCAGCCCCTGCTTCACACAAAGTCATTTTCGTTGAAGGCAACGGCTATTTCAGTTTTCAACCTCCTCAAGCGACAACTGGAAAAAGCCACACTTCGTTCCATCGATGAAAATCTTCCTTTCGTGGTCGAATGCGATGCATCGGAGGTGGCGATCTCGGCTACCTTGAATCAAGGTGGTCGACCCGTGGCATTTCTGTCCAGAACTTTGCAGGGTAGCGAGCTCCATTATCCTCCTGTCAAGAAGAAGGCTACGGCTATCATCGAAGCAGTACGTAAATGGAGTAATTTTCTCGCTCGTCGCCATTTCACGCTTATAACCAATCAGCGCTCCCTGGTCTTTATTCTGGATAACCGGAAATGCACTAAGATCAAGAATAACAAAATACAGCTCTGGAGGATGGAATTGGCCGCCTTTGGCTACACCATACATTATCGACCCTGTAAAGTCCGTGCCTCAATAATACACGGACTTCGGGAGAACAGTTTAACAGGTACTTTACTGAACAGGAGGGCAATGTCAGACTGAAATACAGAAGCCTGCTAGGGCCTTTTATACAGGGGTGGTCACTGTCGGTACTGCAGTCTAAAACCAGTTCTTCCCTTAAAGGTACATACACAACAATTCCTTCCCTTTTAGATAAACAGTACATAACATTCATTTAACAACTAAATAATAACTAATTACAACTTTCTGGATATTATATACATCAACTGAAATAATCATTTATAAGTTCAGTCTTTGAGGAGGCTTCCTGATCCTGACTGGAAAGCGCCTTTCTCGAGTATCCTGTTCTTGCGGCGAAGCTGATTCTGGTTCATGGTCACTGGTTGGTTCGTCAGCTTCCAATACCACTGCTTCTGAGGTAGACGCAATCTGTACTTCAGGTTGATTACCAGGTGCACCTTCTCGTGGCATGGGTTTGGCTTGTTCCTGTGACTCTAGAATCTGGTCAGCATGGCGCCTCACAATGCTCTCTCCAATGTCCACTGTGTACATTAGTGGTCCCTGCTGTGTGCATATCGTTCCTGGCTGCCATTTTTCTGTTCGGTATTCGCGGGCCAAGACTGGTTGCCCTACCTTGAAGCTCTGGGTTGGCTTCTCATTTATGTGCTGGAATTGCTTATCCGCAACATCTCGTCTTATGTTTGGTTTGAGCAAATCCAGGCGACATCTTAGCCTTCGGTTGAAGAACAGTACGGCTGGAGCTTGGTTGGTTACTGCATGTGTCGCATTCCGGTAAGCAAACAAGAAACTATCCACCTTGTGTTGTAGTGGTATGTCATCATTATACATTGCCTTTATGGCCTTTTTAAAGGTCTGAACAAACCTCTCAGCCAATCCATTTGTGGCTGGATGATATGGGGCAGATGTGTAATGTTTCACCCCATTATTCTTCAGGAACCTCCGGAAATCCTCAGACACAAACTGTGGCCCATTGTCGGAGCAAATCTGTTCTGGCAACCCATTCCTGGCGAAGATGGTCCATAGGACTGCAATCGTTTTCTCCGTGGTGGTGGTGGAGGACATTTTAATGACCTCTGGCCATTTCGAATGGGCATCCACAGCGATTAGAAACATTGAGTCCATAAATGGACCAGCAAAATCAATGTGTACCCGTTGCCATGGAGATGTGGGCCACTCCCATGGATGTAGCGGGGCCTGTGGTGGAGCGTTTTGGACCTTCTGGCATCCTGTGCATCTCTTGGTCATATCCTCGATTTCTTTATCAATTCCCGGCCACCACACAAAAGCCCTGGCTAGGCTCTTCATTTTTACCCCTCCCAGATGACCCTCATGAAGCTCATTGAGCACTCTATCTCTCAACTTGGGTGGAATTACCACTCGGGATCCACACATCAAGGTTCCCCGGCACACTGACAGCTGTTCTCTCCTTGGCGAGAATGCTGGCAACAGTGAGTCGCCATATGCTGGCCATCCCTTCACCGTCAAATTGTAGACCCGAGAGAGTGTCGGGTCATTTCGGGTTTCCTTCTCTATACTCGAGTTTGTAACAGGCAAACATTCGACTATGGTCGCATGGAATATCTCAACAGGGTCCACTGCCGGTGTTTCTTCTACCGTAGGCAACGGTAGGCGCGACAGCCCATCAGCATTTCCATGCTGTTTCGTACCCTTGTACTCTATGTCGTACTGATGTGCCCCTAGAAAAAGTGACCATCTTTGCGCCGTTGCGCCATCATCACCGGAACGCCCTTCTTTGGGTTAAAAATGGAGACCAGGGGCTGATGATCAGTCAGTAGGGTGAATTTCTGCCCGTGCAGATAGTGATTGAACTTCCTCACCCCCCACACTAGGCTGAGGGCCTCCCTGTCAATCTGGGCGTAGTTACGCTCGGCTGAGGTTAGCGAGCGCGACACAAAGGCTATTGGCCTCTCTGAACCGTCACGGAATTTGTGTGACAGTACCGCTCCAATGCCGTAGGGTGACGCATCACATGCCAACCGAATCGGTAGTGTTGGTTTGTAGTGGCCAATACTTCTTTTGAAGTGATTAGGCATTTACATTTCTGAAAGGCACGCTTACACTCACCACTCCATTTCCATGTCACTCCAGTTTGCAGCAGGGCATTCAGTGGGTGCAGAATTGTAGATAAATTCGGCAAGAACTTATGGTAGTAGTTCACCAACCCAAGGAACGACCTCAGTTGCGACACATTTTCCGGTGCTTGAGCCTTGACTACAGCCTCAATCTTGTCCGGCGACTTATGCAACCCTTCCTCATCAATCATGTGGCCACAACACGAGATTTGTCTCCTGAAGAACTCACATTTGGGGCGGTTGGCTCGTAGCCCATATTCCTGTAATCTCATGAGCACCTGCTCCAGGTTGGCAAGGTGTTCATTGTCATTTTCGCCTGTAACCAGGATGTCGTCCAAATAACACTGGGTCCCCGGGATCCCTTGCAGGACTTGTTCCATTGCCCTCTGCCAAATAGCCGGGGCCGATGCTACCCCGAATACCAGTCGATTGTACTGGTAAAGGCCTTTGTGAGTGTTTGTCGTGAGGTATTTTCTAGATGCTTCTTCCACCTCCATTTGTAGATACGCTTGGGCCAGATCAATCTTTGTAAAACGTTTCCCTCCAGATAGTGAGGCGAAAATATCTTCTATCCGCGGAAGTGGATACTGTACTGTGTGCAGGACTGGGTTCACAGTCACCTTGAAGTCCCCACAGATGCGAACCTTCTTTGGCTCCCCAGGTGTGCTGCTCAATGCTTTCTTCATTACCGGAACGATGGGTGTGGCCCACTCGCTCCAGTCCACCTTGGACAGCACACCCGAACGCTCCAGACTCTCCAGTTCAGCTTCAACGGCCGGGCGGATCGCGTATGGCACCGGTCTGGCCTTGAAAAATTTTGGGTTTGCATTATCCTCAATCTTTATGGTTGCCTTTACTCCTTTTAGAGTCCCAAGTCCTTGTTGGAACACCTCTTCCGCGTCAGATAGAATTTGTGACAGACGTCCAGGTGCGACGTCATCATCCTTTTTGTCAGTCACAGTTAGCGCCAGAATGGAATGCTAATCCAATTGTATTTTTCGGATCCATTCACATCCCAATAATGGTGGTCCTCCATCTCGTAGTATATACATATATAGTTTCTGTGTTTCCTTGCCGTTATATTTAACTGGCACCCTTATTTTTCCTCTGGGGTAGACCTTTTGCCCCGTGTATGTCTTCAATACAATGGACGTGTCCTTTAAGGGTATGTGTGAGAATAGCCGCTCATAGTCTCGTCGATTCATGACAGTTAGGGCTGATCCTGTGTCCAATTCCATCTTTACTGGGGACCCTGCTATCATGAGGGTGACCCAAATGGTTCGGTGATCTTCCTTTGCGATCACGTTGTGTAACTTTAGACAACTTAGTCTCCTGCTCCCGGAGTCCTTATCACTCTCCTGATCTTCCGAACTACTATCTGTCAGTTTCTTTACTTTCCTGTACTGTTCCTTAGTAGTTCTTGTCGTGTTGGTTTTCTTTCCCGACCTGCAGACTCTTGCTATATGTCCCATTTTTCCGCATTGCCTGCATACTTTGTCCTTAAACCAGCAGTCCTTCTGCTCATGGGTTGTTCTGCCGCAGCGATAGCACTTTTCTGCTCCATACGCCATTTCGTTAGCGCTGTATTCTTGTGGTTTCTGTTGTATTTCCGCAGCTCCCCGTGTGCTGTTTCATAGGATACTGCCACGCTGAAAGCCTGTTCTAGCATCAGGTCCTTTTTTGAAAGTAGTCATTTCTGGGTTCCTTCACTCTGGAGCCCGCAGACAAACTTATCCCGCAAGGTGTCTGCCAGTCCTGCTCCGAACTGGCAGTGCTTCGATAACTTGCGTAGTTCCGTAAGATAGTCAGCATTGCTCTCATCTTTGTGCTGGTTTCTTTTATGGAACTTGAATCTTTCTGCTATCAGCAGCGGTGTAGGGTTTAGGTGTTCCTGTAAGGTATTAACAATCTCCTCAAAACTTTTCTCCATTGGTTTAGCTGGGGTAATTAAATTCCGCAATAGGCTGTACGTACTCGCGCCCATCAAATTCAATAATACCGATGCCCTCTTTCCATCGGCCACCTCATTTGCCTTGCAGTACACTTCAATTCTTTCCACATACGTGGTCCAGTCTTCTACCTCGTTGTTGAAAGCAGTGATACTGCCACTTTTCGGCATCTTGGGTGATTTTAAATGGCGCCTCCCGCGCTTTTCCTTCTTCCCCTTGCTGCCGTGCTGCTCCTAGCGTTCTACGGGGTAATGGCAGCGACCCGCGGCTTTGGCGCGTCTCGCTTTCCTTCCCCCCCGTTTATTTTCTCTCCGCTGCCCTGTGCGCTCCACCCTCTCTCTCTCATTTTCTTTTCCCGGCGACGCTGCGCGGCCCGTTTTTGTAGAGCCGCTCGATCGAGCTTGAGCCCGCCACAGTCCGGAAGAGTCAGCGCACTACCTGCTACCAGCACGATTTGCTGGAACACCTTAACTGGGGAGCCAAGCACAGCTCTCCACAGTCTCTCCTGCAATTCTCCGAACACCGATGAATTCTTTGGGCGGTTGCCCGCGGTCGATGCCCGTTGCTCAGACTACGACCTTCAAGAAACCTCCTCTCAGGGTGAGATCCCCGTGAGATGATGCCACACTGCAGGTGAGTTCAAACTTACTCGTCGCCACTGTAAAGTCCGCGCCTCAATAATACACGGACTTCGGGAGAACAGTTTAACAGGTACTTTACTGAACAGGAGGGCACTCTTTTGTTTGGACCCAAAAAAACCCCAAAACAGATTGGACTGTAAATTAACAAAAGTTCAACTAAAACTTAACAAATCAAATTAAAATGTGGTTTTCCGGGTTGATGATGCACTCCAGTCCCCGCGGCGCCCACCGGTCGCGGAAATACTCAAGCGTGCCGGCGGACACCGCGTGCTCCATCTCCAGGGCCACCCAGGCGCGAACATGGCCGCGGAAGAGAGGCAGGCAATCCGGCCAGACGATGAGCAGGAGGGCAACGTCAGACTGAAATACAGAAGCCTGCTAGGGCCTTTTATACAGGGGTGGTCACTGTCGGTACTGCAGTCTAAAACCAGTTCTTCCCTTAAAGGTACATACACAACAGACCCGGCAAAGAGAATGTAGTCCCGGATACCCTCACGCATGCATTCTGCTCTTCTGTGTCAACTTCGACTCTTGCGGATCTTCATACTGACTTATGCCATCCTGGTGTTACCCGTATGTTGCACTTTGTGCAATCTAAAAATCTCCCATTTTCTACGGAAGATGTGAAAAGAACATGCTCCACCTGTAGAATTTGTGCGGAATTAAAACCGCAATTCTTCCGTCCGTCGGATGGTTCGCTCATACACGCTATGCAGCCTATGCAGCGACTCAGCATTGACTTTAAAGGGCCATTGCCTTCCTCAACGCGAAACACCTACTTGCTTACTATGGTGGACGAATATTCATGCTTTCCCTTTGCTTTCCCCGTCCCGATATGCTTACTTCCTACTGATCAAATGCCTCGATCAAGTCTTTTCCCTTTGCGGTACGGCCAATTTCATCCACTCTGATCGGGGTCCCTCCTTCATGTCAAGCGAACGCAAAAGTTATCTTTCCCAATGGGGAATCGCCACAAGTAAAACGACACCGTATCATCCCATCGGTAATGGACAGGTTGAGAGATACAACGTTATCATTTGGAACACTGTTCGTCTTGCACTGAGGTCACGCAACCTACCAGATCTGCAGTGGGAAACTATGCTCCCTGACGCATTGCATTCCACCAGATCTCTTCTTTCTACATCCACCAATGTCACTCCTCACGAGCGATTCTTCAGGTTCCAGCGTCGCTCCACTCATGGGACGTCCCTACTGTCATGGTTGGCAGCTCCCGGCCCTGTGCTGCTCCGAAGATTCGTCCAATCTTCCAAAAACGATCCCCACGTCGACAAGGTGGAAGTAACGGACGTTAATCCCACTTATGCGCACGTGCGGTACCCTGATGGCCGGGAGTCCACCGTTTCACTCCGAGATCTGGCTCCCTGTCCAACCAGTCCCACGGACCCAACTGGTAGAGGAACCCATGGTAATGATGCCGATGCTCTGCGCTCCTTTGAGGATGACGCCCTACCTGGGACATCAAGGGATCTGCCGGCTACTCCACTGGATCAACTCGGGGAGCCAAGCGCTTCCCATGGGATGGCCACCTGAAGCCAGGACGCTGGTCAATCCCCAGCTACCAACCAAAATGATGCCAGCTCTGCGCCTGTGGGGACCTGCACCCGGAGTCACGATCTCCCCAGTCATCTGCAGGTCAATCAAGGCGACACGGGCCCCGTCGATCTACCAGTATGGACCAAGCGACCCAGGGACCAAGACACGGTCCGAGGAGACGTGCCTTCCAGCCACAAGTGAAGATCTAAAAGACTGCGCCTATTCGTGATCTGCCTAATCCACTAGAAGGAAGTCGTCGGACTTCCAAAACTTTCAGGTGGGAAGGATGTCATGAATCTTATCATGACTCATGAAGTAACACTGGGCGGCCAGCTGGTGGCGCTGTCCAAGGAGTTTAAATACTCAGGCGTGGGCCCAGCTTGCTCAGGATGTTTTTTTAACCGGGAACTAGTGATGTAACTAGACATCTCATGGTTTTGAAACAGTTGATTAAAGCTTTGTTTAATACTCAAACCAAGCACTCAGTAGTCTTTTTACATCAAGTATTTTATAAATATCCATATAGAATTGTGACCTTTCCATTTGGATGAAATGTGCCAGCATTAAATCTTCTGCTATTCACCTCCCAGAAATCCAGCATAATCCTCACAGGAAGTTCTTGATGGAGACACTGCCCTCTCGTGAGGTCAAAGAAATGTTTTGCTGTCCTGTGGACACTTCCTGGAATTAAAAATAAATAAAGATCATTGCTCCTAACCTCTCCCTTTTGGCCTGTTTCTGGTCACTTACTCTCTGTAAAGTGCCTTTGGGTGTTTCTACATTAATCCATTGAATTATCAGTTTTGTTTTATTGGTAGCACTCTCATCCCTGGGCCAACAGATAATTGGATTCAAACTCCATGTCATGGCTTGAATTCATACAGCAAGAACGTTTTTAAGCTCTAGCCCCCTCAGTTTCTGGTTACATGTTGCTCACTGTGTGTCAGAACACAAGAAATTAAGAAATAGGAGCAGGAGTAGATCTTTTGGGCCTTCAAGCCTGCTCCGCCATTCAATGAGATCACGGCTGATCTCCTACCTCAACTCCACTTTCCTGCACTATCCCCATATCCCTTGATTCCCTTAGTGCCCACAAATATACTCAACGACTGAGCCTCCACAGCACTCTGGGGTAGAGAATTCCAAAGATTCACAACCCTCTGAGTGAAGAAATTTCTCCTCATCTCAGTCCTAAATGGCCGACCCCTTATACTGAGACTATGACCCCTAATTCTAGATTCTGCAGCCAGGGGAAGTTGCCTCTCAGCATCTACCCTGTCAAGCTCTCTAAGAATTTTCTGGGGGAGAAATTCGGTATCGCCCCGTTTGGGGCGCAATTATCAGCCGGGCGCAAAGTTTAGAGCCTGGTGCTAATTATCGCCTCCGACTGCAAACTTGGCTTCTATCGCCCCTGGAGGTGTTTGGAGCACTAAATCAGGCGCTACACACCTCTCTTAAGGCGCTAACGCTGAGGAGCAAGGCGATACCTCAGAGCGCTGGCAAAGATGTCAGTCAGCAATCGAACACGGACACACTGGCGCCGGCCAGTTCTTAAAGGGGCAGGGTCGATCTTGCTCTCCATCCACACCCTGCTCATTGCAGCCTTGAATCTCGGCCTGGAGAGACCTGTACATCAAATCTGCTGGAAAGAACAATGGAGAGACCCAGGGAAAGAGCTCAGAGTGCAGCCCCCATAGTCTCTTCTAAATCGATGCAAGGAAGGTCAAATCAAATCGAACCTGCAAGGTGCTGCTCAGTACCCAAAACTCCTTCACACAACATTGACTCTCTCCAGAAGTCTCTCTCTCTCAGAATGCGTGGGGCAAAAATGTCACCAACAAAAAAAGGCAGGAAGCGGTCGCTTTTAAATAACGCTCCCCCAGTCCCTTCCCGACTGCAAAACGCTCCCCTCAACCTGTCGTTGCTAGCAGCAGGCGGTAAGGCAGGGGGCGCCACTCAATATCCAGTCCAGGGCACTACCAGGGCGTTGCACACTTGACTGATGTCACGATCTGCTGGTGCTTAGCGGCGCCACAAAATGTCTGGTCAATTTTGTGAGCGGCGCAAACATCGCCCCGTCCGGGCGCTAGTTGTTTTGCGCCCCGTTAGTGCCCTCTTAGGGTGCTAACGGGTGGCGCTAAACAACCGAATTTTTACCCCATTATATGTTTCAATGAGATCACCTCTCATTCTTCTAAACTCCAGTGAATATAGGCCTATTCTACTCAATTGTTCTGTGCAGTGTCGCTAAAACACCAAGGCCCCAAAATTCCAGTAGGGCTGCTCTAGAGGGGTGGAGTGGGCCCTACGATTGCTCGAGCAGAGTTCCAGGCCCCATCCCAGATTACAGAGGGACACAGAGATGGGGTGGGGGAAGGGTCACTTGCATACATTGGGCAGGCATATCCAGCCCACCCATTTCCAACCTCCCAAACAGAAATGAGGAATCCTATTGGGACCCCATCTGAAATATGTAAAATAGCCTAAGGTGGAAAATGAGCTGTGGTCAGGGGGTCATGCAATGGGTCAGTCAGAAGTCCACGCCTGGTGATACTGCACTGGCGTAGAGGAGGAGAGGAGAATCAGCCCCGCAGTTTTATTTTGATCCACACATTTCGCTTGTTTTCTTTTGTCAAGGGTCCCAATTTGCTGTCGAGTTGTCACCCAAAACCTCCTGCATAGCTTCAGGCACCTTCCTGGGTGCCTAACAGTCGATCAAACAAAACTGCTTACAACAAGGAAGTCGTGCTAAATCTTTACAAATCACTGGTTAGGCCTCAGCTGGAGTATTGTCTATAATTCTGGATAGCACCCTTGTAGGATTCGCAAAATTGGATTTTATATTAATAAGGGTCAAATGGCAGAAGAGGCCGTGATTTTAAAGACTGTTTTAAAAGAAGCCCAGAAAAAGGGGCATACAAAATGGCCACCATACCCATGTGACCAGCTTATTGGGATACTTTAAAATGGTTTAAACCCGCAGCCCCAAGTCAGAAGGAGTGGCGTCAGGAGGGGAATCGCCCTGTCCAAGCCAAGCTCAATTGCTACGGGTGTGGGAAGGATGGACATTGGCGCAAGGACTGTAGAAATCCGTGGAAGGATAGTAAAGGGAGATTTCCTGCAGCCCAAACCCAAGCCCAGACCGCCGCCCCAGCACCAGCCCAAACCCAAACTGTAGCTCCTGCCCCAGCACAAGGAGCTGGTGTGGTTATGAATCCCGCTGCGATTGAATCGATTTTAGAGACAATGCGGTCTCTGATGATTTCGCAGGGGAAAGTAGCCGTCACCACCGGTCTTGTTGCTCCCGAAACCCCAACTGCTGTGCCCAAATGACTAGAGCCGGCGTAGCCCGTTTACTTGTGTGTGCTGCGATATGATATATGGAGGCGACCCCTCGTGAAGATGGAAGTGCAGGAGGTAAAAGGGACCTATTTGTTGGATACGGGGGCATCGTGCACCGTGGTCCACACAGATAACCCCGCCACCTCGCCTCGGTCCACCGGGGTTCTGATGTGCCTCAATAATTCCGAGACTCGATGATAGCGAAACAAAACAAGGCTTTTATTAACTTAGAACGTAACACGTAAGAGAGAGAGACATCTTCCTTCTGGAGACTGAGGCCAGACTGAGCTAGCTTACAAAAGGGGCCAGGTATGGGCGGAGCCCTACACACACAGCACATTCCAGCACATTCCAATAAACAATACAATGAGGACTGGGGGAAGGGAAATGACACTGAAACCGACCACAGTCACAGGCAGTGATGAATGGAATATTTCATCACATTCACCCCTTCTATAGATTTAGTCTGTTCGGGGGTTTGATAGTCCTCTGCGACCGACGTGGCTGTTGTGGTGCCGCGGGTGTCGGCTGGGTGTCCCCGGTAGTCTCCTGGGTCTCTGCCGGGGGTGCCGCCAGGGTTGTTGAAGGGGTAGTTGGTGGGGGTGCCGTTGGTCGATGTTCTTCCGGGGGTGATGAAAGAGTAGTGGGTGGGTAAGAGTTGCTGTGATCGTTGTTGCTGCTATTGCCGTGGTTGTTGTCGATGCCGGCTGGGGCGACGTCTTTTATGGACACGGTGTCCTCCCTTCCGTCGGCGTGCCGGACATATGCGTATTGGGGATTGGCGTGGAGTAGGTGTACTGGCTCCACGAGAGGATCCGTCTTGTGGCCCCTCACATGCCTTCGCACGAGTACCGGGCAAGGGGTGGAGAGCCATGACGGCATGGATACGCCTGAGGTGGATTTCCGGGGAAAGACAAACATTCGTTCATGAGGCGTGGCATTAGTGGCCGTACACAATAGCGACCGTATCGAATGGAGCACATCCAAGAGGACTTCCTGCCAGCGGGAGATAGGGAGGCCCTTGGTCCTTAGAGCTAGAGTGACTGCTTTCCATACTGTCCCGTTCTCTCGCTCCACTTGGCCGTTACCCCGGGGGTTGTAGCTGGTGGTACGGCTCGTGGCGATCCCCTTGGACAGCATGTACTGGCGTAGCTCTTCACTCATGAAGGACGCCCCCCTATCCGTATGGATGTAGCTCGGCATACCGAACAGGCAGAACAGGCTGTTGAGGCATTTAATGACCGTGGCGCTGGTCATGTCTGGGCAGGGGAAGGCGAATGGGAACCGGGAGTATTCGTCCACAATGTTCAGGAAGTAAACATTGCGGTCGACGGACGGGAGGGGGCCCTTGAAATCTAAGCTGAGCCGCTCAAAGGGCCGTGTAGCTTTGATTAAGTGGACTCTATCTGGGCGGTAGAACCGAGGCTTGCACTCAGCGCAAGTGCGGCAGTTCCTGGTCAGAGACCGAACTTCCTCAATCGAGTAGGGTAAGTTACGGGACTTTATGAAGTGGAACAGCCGAGTGACACCTGGGTGGCAGAGGTCGTTGTGGAGGGTCTGTAGCCGATCCCCGGTGGCGCTGGCACACATCCCTCGTGAGAGGGCGTCAGGGGATTCGTTAAGGGCCCCTGGCCGGTAAATGATGTCGTACTCGAAGGTGGAGAGCTCGATCCGCCACCTAAGAATCTTATCATTTTTAATCTTCCCCCTCTGTTTATTATTGAACATAAACGCTACCGACCGCTGGTCGGTAAGTAGGGTGAAGCGTTTGCCGGCTAGGTAGTGGCGCCAGTGGCACACTGCCTCCACGATGGCTTGGGCCTCCTTTTCCACGGAGGAGTGTCTGATCTCGGGCCCTTGGAGGGTCCTCGAGAAGAAAGCTACGGGCCGCCCCGCCTGGTTGAGGGTGGCCGCCAAGGCGAAGTCAGACGCATCACTTTCCACTTGAAATGGAGTGTTCTCGTCCACTGCCTGTAGCGTGGCCCGCTCAATATCCTGCTTAATGCTTTTGAAGGCGGCGTGGGCCTCAGCAGAGAGCGGAAAAGATGATGCTTTCAAGAGGGGGCGGGCTTTGTCGGAGTAGTAGGGGACCCATTGGGAATAATAAGAAAATAACCCCAGGCACCTTTTCAGGGCTTTGGGAGTGTTGGGCAGGGGCAGCTCCCGTAGGGGGCGCAATCGGTCGGGGTCTGGTCCGATTTCCCCATTCTCCACCACGCTGCCTAGTATGCAGAGGCGCATGGTGTTGAAAACGCACTTGTCCTCGTTGTAGGTGAGGTTGAGTTTTTGTGCAGTTTCCAGGAACCTCTCGAGGTTCGAGTCGTGATCCTGCTGATTGTGGCCGCAGATGGTGACGTTGTCGAGGTAGGGGAAGGTTGCCTGCAAGTGGTGGTCATCGACCATGCGGCCCATCTCCCTCTGAAAAACCGAGACCCCATTCGTCACCCCAAAGGGGACTCTGAGGAATTGGTAGAGGCGTCCGTTCGCCTCGAAGGCGGTGTACGGGCGGTCCTCTGGTCTGATAGGGAGCTGGTGGTACGCTGACTTGAGGTCGATGGTGGAGAACACCCGGTATTGGGCGATTTGGTTCACCATTTCTGATATGCGGGGTAGCGGGTAGGCGTCTAGTTGGGTGTACCTGTTGATCGTTTGACTATAGTCGATCACCATCCGTTTCTTCTCGCTACCCCTTACCACTACCACTTGGGCGCGCCACGGGCTGTTGCTGCGTTCAATAATGCGCTCTTTCAGGAGCCTGTCTACCTCGGTCGTGATAAACCGCCTGTCCTCCCAGCTGTACCTCCTGCTTTCGGTCGCTATTGGCCGGCAGTTAGGGGTAAGGTTCGCGAATAGCGAAGGCAGCTTTACCTTCAGGGTAGCCAGACCGCACACTGTGAGGGGCGGCTGGGACCCACCGTACTTGAGCGTGATGCTTTGATGGTTGCACTGGAAATCCAGGCCCAAGATCACGCTCGCACATAGGTTCTTCATGATTAATACTTTAAAATTATCGTATACAGTTCCGTTAACGCCCAATTGTACCGTGCAGTAACCCAGAATGGTCGATGTCTGGGTTTTATCAGCCATAGAGATGGTACCCTGAGCAGGGACCACCTTTAGGGAGAGTTGCTGTGCCAGTTCAGGGTGGATAAAACTCTCCGTGCTTCCACTGTCAATTAAACATTTAACCCGGCAGCCGTTTACCTCGATGTCCACCATTGATTTGGATAGCGGGTGCGGCCTGGTCTGGTCCACTGTGACCGATGCCACTGTAGGGCTCTGATCGATACAAGATGGCGTCCACGCTGTCTGCTCATGAGATGGCGGACCCCACGAGGTCGGGCAAGATGGCGTCCAAGATGGCCGCTCCCACGGCGCACACGCGGCGGTGGCGGGTTTTCCGGCGGTTGGTTTTCCGGCGGGGTTCCCTCTGCACACCTTCCCGAAGTGCCCCTTCTTACCGCACTTAAAGCAGGTGGTGCCTTTCACTGGGCACAGGTTTCTGGTGTGTTTTGGCTGCCCGCAGAAGTAGCAGTTGGGTCCCTGACGCGTCGCGGCTGTCGTAGGGCTTCTGGGGGGAGAGCGGGGCCCCGCCGGTGTCGGGCTGCCGGGCGGGGACGATGCCATCCAAGATGGCGGTGCCCTCGGTGCACACGTGGCGGCGTGGACGGCGCGGGCTGAAGAGTAGGCGTCCGAGTTTCTCTGGGCCACATCCAGGGATCGCGCGGTGTCCGCAGCCTGTTTCAGGTCCAACCCCGTTTTTTCCAGCAGTCTTTGCCGGATGTAAGTGGAGCTGAGGCCTGTGATAAAGGCATCGCGAACAAGCTCGTCAGTGTACACTGCGGCTTTTACATCTCGGCACTTGCAGTCTTTGCCAAGCATTTTCAGGGTGCTTAGGAACTCCTCCACCGATTCCCCAAGTCGCTGTGCGCGAGTAGCGAGCAGATGCCTAGCATACACCTCATTCGTAGGCTGCTGGTAATGCGCCTTTAAGATGTCGCAGGCGGCCAGGTACGTATCGGCGTCTTGGATGAGGGGGTAAACCCAGTGGCTTACCCAATTCCGCAGAATTCCGAGTCTCATCCTCGCAGCGTCCGTAGCGTCTTTGACGGCTGCGGAATTGTCCAGGAAGAATTCCATACACTCAAACCAGTGTCCGAAGCATGCTGATGCGTCCGGAGCATGTTGATCGAAATCCAAACGTTCGGGTTTCAGGAGTTGATCCATAGTGTTGAAAAATAAGTTAATAAAATTGATGTGCCTCAATAATTCCGAGACTCAATGTTAGCGAAACAAAACAAGGCTTTTATTAACTTAGAACGTAACACGTAAGAGAGAGAGATATCTTCCTTCTGGAGACTGAGTCCAGACTGAGCTAGCTTACAAAAGGGGCCAGGTATGGGCGGAGCCCTACACACACAGCACATTCCAGCACATTCCAATAAACAATACAATGAGGACTGGGGGAAGGGAAATGACACTGAAACCGACCACAGTCACAGGCAGTGATGAATGGAATATTTCATCACAGGTTCCATATATTCTGTCGGGTTTCACAGGCAAGGAACAGGCTGGCGCACATTCCATTCCCCTCTCCATTCATTTAGGACCACTCCACACCAAGTGGAGGTGTATACTGATGAAGTGGGAGGTGGAGAATGGGAAAGGGATCCTCGGGTCCGATTTCTTGGTCGAACACGGGATTCTCGTGGACCTAAGAAACCATTGTCTTTGGGGAGCGGGTAAGGGTGAGCCAGGCCAGGTAGTCGTCATCCCAGGGGAAGGAGAAAGAGGGACCCTGTGTACCGTGAAGCCAAAAGAGGGCTACGACCTCGAGCTCATGGTCGCGGGTGTCCCACAAGATTTGCAGGCATTCGTGTGCGACCACCTGGCGACGTTTGCCACTCACAAGCACGATTGCGGGAGGGTCACCGGGTTTGAGGTCAGCGTAGATGGGGACCCCATGGCCCGACCCCAAAAACAGTATAACTTCCCCCGGGAAGCGGAGCCCGACATGGAGACAGCAATATCTTCACTGGTGCAGCAGGGCGTGTTGAGACCGATAGCCACTCATGTGAACTCTCCGTTATGGCCGATGAGGAAGCCGGACGATTCCTGGAGAGCCACGGTGGACTACAGAGTCCTCAATAGCAACATCCCAGCCTGCGCGCTGACAGTAGCAGCAGTTGCCGACCTGATAGGAAGCATTCCAGCCTCCGCGACCACGTTCACGGTACTGGATATTTCTAATGGGTTTTGGTCCATCCCTTTACGGAGGATCAGTACAAGTTTGCCTTTACATTTAAAGGGCAACAGTATGTTAAATCCGTGAATCTTGATGTGTGGTGTCCTTCAATAAATAGACAGATGCTGCAGAGGAACAATCAACAGGTGTTTACTGGATGAGGGTTACTCTAAAACTAACAGTACAGATCCCTACTCAGGGTTTATATACAGGTGTGGTCACTGCCGGTACTACAGTATACAGGAGCTGTAAAAAGTAGTTCTCCCCTTAAAAGGTACATACACTACAATTCCGCCCCTTTTAGATTAACAGTACCATAACATTCATTTAACAATTAACACTTTTAACATGCAACATTAACTGAAAATAGTCCATTTATAAATTCAGTCTTTGGGGCGGCTTCCTGATTCTTTCTGGATAGCGCCTTTCCTGAGTGTCTTGCTCTTGGTGCGGAGGCGATTCTGGCCCCCTGTCGTCGGTTGGTTCATCAGCTTCCGATGCTACTGTTTCTGGGGTAGATGCTACCTGTATGTCGGGTTCATTACCAGGTACGCGAGACATGGGGTTGACTCGTTCCTGTGACTCTAGGATCTGGTCGACATGGCGTCTCACAATGTTCTCCCCAACATCCACTGTGTACATTAGTGGCCCCTGCCGTGTGCATATCGTTCCTGGTTGCCATTTCTCTGTTCGGTAGTCGCGGGCCAAGACTGGTTGCCCGACATTGAAGCTCCTTGTCGGCATCTCATTGATGTGCTGGAATTGCTTATTCTCAACATCTCTTCGTACATTTGGTCTGAGCAAATCCAGATGAGATCTCAACCTTCGGTTAAAGAACATCATGGCCGGGGTCTGGTTGGTGGCTGCATGTGTCGCATTTCTGTAGGCTAACAGGAAATTGTCCACCTTATGCTGCAGTGGAATGTCGTCATTGCACATGGCCCTTACAGCCTTTTTAAAGGTTTGTATGAATCTCTCAGCCAATCCATTTGTGGCTGGATGATACGGGGCGGATGTGTAATGCCTTACCCCATTCCTTTTCATAAATTTCCGAAACTCTTCGGACACAAACTGTGGTCCGTTATCAGAGCAAATCTGCTCTGGCAAGCCGTTCCTGGCAAATATGGTCCGTAGAACTGCAATCGTTTTCTCCGTGGTGGTGGAGGACATTTTGATCACCTCAGGCCATTTTGAGTGCGCATCCACGGCTATTAAAAACATTGAGTCCATGAATGGACCAGCAAAATCAATATGCACCCGTTGCCATGGAGAGGAGGGCCACTCCCATGGGTGTAGAGGGGCATGTGGTGGTGCATTTTGGACCTTCCGGCATCCTGAGCAGCTCTTTGTCAGGTCCTCGATTTGTTGATCGATCCCCGGCCACCACACATAAGCCCTAGCAAGGCTTTTCATTTTCACCCCTCCCAGATGGCCTTCGTGAAGCTCATTGAGCAATCTCTCCCTTAACTTAGGTGGAATTACCACTCGGGATCCACACATCAAGGTCCCCTGGCATACTGACAGCTGTTCTCTTCTGGATGACAATGCTGGCAACAGTGAGTCGCCATGTGTTGGCCATCCCTTCACCGTCAAGTCATATACCCGAGACAGTGTCGGGTCACTTCGGGTCTCCTTCTCTATATCCGCGTTAGTTACTGGCAAGCGTTCAATTATAGTCGAATAAAACATTTCGACAGGGGTCCACTGCTGGTGCTTCCTCCGCAGTAGGCATTGGCAGGCGTGATAGCCCAACAGCGTTTCCATGCTATTTTGTGCCCTTATACTCTATTTCATATTGGTTCGCCCCTAGAAAAAGGGACCATCTTTGTAGCCGTTGCACAGTCATCACCGGAACGCCCTTCTTTGGATTAAAGATGGAGACAAGTTGGTGGTCAGTCAGCAAGGTAAACTTCTGCCCGTGCAGATAGTGGTTGAACTTTTTCACTCCCCACACTAGGCTGAGGGCCTCCCTGTCAATCTGGGTGTAGTTACGCTCGGCTGAGGTTAGTGACCGAGACGCAAAGACTACTGGCCTCTCTGAGCTGTCCGGGAATTTGTGCGACAGCACCGCTCCAATACCATAGGGTGATGCATCACACGCCAACCGAATTGGTAGTGCTGGGTTGAAATGAGCCAACACCTCTTTTGATGTGATCAATTCTTTGCACTTCTGGAAAACTCGTTTACATTCGTCATTCCACTTCCATGGTACCCCCGTTTGCAGTAGGGTGTTCAGTGGGTGTAGTACTGTAGACAAATTTGGCAAGAACTTATGGTAGTAGTTCACCAGCCCGAGGAACGACCTCAGTTGTGACACATTTTCCGGTGCTGGAGCCTTGACTACTGCCTTAATCTTTTCAGGGGACTTATGTAACCCCTCTTCATCAATAACGTGGCCACAATACGAGATCTGCTTCTGGAAAAACTCGCATTTGTGGCGATTAGCTCGTAGCCCATATTCCTTCAATCTAGTGAGCACCTGCTCCAGGTTGGCGAGGTGATCACTGTCATTTTCGCCCGTGACCAGGATGTCGTCCAAATAACACTGGGTCCCTGGAATCCCCTGCAGGACTTGATCCATTGCCCTTTGCCAAATAGCCGGAGCTGATGCTACCCCGAACACCAGCCGGTTGTATTGGTAGAGACCTTTATGAGTGTTGATCGTGAGGTACTGTTTCGAGGCTTCTTCTACCTCCATTTGCAGGTATGCCTGGGCCAGATCAATCTTAGTGAAGCGTTTTCCTCCAGATAGCGAGGCGAAAATATCTTCAATCCGCGGAGGCGGATATTGTACCGTGTGAAGGACTGGGTTCACTGTCACCTTAAAGTCCCCACAGATGCGAACTTTCTTTGGTTCCCCAGGCGTATTACTCAACGACCTCTTCATTACAGGAACGATGGGTGTAGCCCACTCGTTCCAGTCCACTTTGGACAGTACTCCAGAACGTTCCAAACCTTCCAGCTCTGCTTCGACGGCTGGGCGGACCGCAGAAGGCACCGGTCTGGCCTTAAAAAACTTTGGGCTTGCATTTTCCTCTATTTTGATCATTGCTGTTATGCCTTTTAGTGTTCCGAGTCCCTCCTGGAACACTTCTTGTGCGTCAGTTAGTATTTTTGACAGTCGTCCAGGTGTGACGTCGTCATCCTTTTTGGCATCTACAGTCAGTGCATGTATAGAATGCCAATCTAGCTGTATCTTCCGGATCCATTCACGTCCTAGTAGTGGTGGTCCTCCATCTGGCAATACATATAGGTCCATTTTTGGTGTTTCCTTGCCGTTATATATAACGTTCACCCTTATTTTTCCTTTGGGGTAGACTTTTTGCCCCGTGTACGTCTTCAAGACAATCTCTGTATCTCTCAAGGGTATATGTGAGAATAGCCGCTTGTAGTCCCTTCGCTTTATGACTGTTAGGGCTGATCCTGTGTCCAATTCCATTTTCACTTGGACTCCGTCTATCTTGAGCGTGACCCAGATAGTTTGGTGATCCTCCATTTTGATTACATTATGTAGTTTCAGACAATCTAGCTCCTTGCTTCCGGAGTCTGTATCACTTTTCTGTTCGTCTGAACTACTCTCCGTCATCTTATGTACCTTTTTGTACTTCTCCTGTGGAGATTTCTTGCTGCTGGTTTTCTTTCCCGACCTGCAGACTCTTGCTATGTGTCCTACTTTTCCACACTGTCTGCACACTTGGTCCTTGAACCAACAATCCTTATGGTCGTGTGTTGTTCTGCCGCAGCGATAACACTTCACTGCTCCATATGGCATTTCATTTGTGCCATATTCTTGCGGTCTCCGTTGTATCTCTGCAGCGCCCCGTGCGGCTGCTTCGTGTGATACTGCCATGCTGAAAGCCTTGTCCAGCGTAAGATCCTTTTCTGATAGAAGCCGTTTCTGGGTTCCTTCACTTTGAAGCCCACACACAAACTTGTCCCTTAAAGTATCTGCTAGTCCCGTTCCAAACTGGCAGTGTTTCGATAGCTTGCGCAGTTCCGTTAAATACTCAGCATTACTTTCGTCTTTATGCTGGTTCCTTTTGTGAAACTTAAATCTTTCTGCTATCAGCAGCAGTGTGGGGTTTAAGTGGTCCTGTAGGATTGCTACTATGCTTTCAAAATCCTTTTCCACTGGCTTCTCTGGGGTTACTAGGTTTCGCAGTAAGCCATACATTTTTGCACCCATGGAATTCAACAATACCAGTGCTTTCCTGGCATCTGGCACTTCATTCGCCTTGCAGTACACTGCTATGCGTTCTACATATGTCGCCCAATCTTCGACTTCATTGTCGAATGCTGTGACACTGCCACTCTTCGGCATCCCTGGGTGTGGTTAGACTGGCTAAAAATGGCATCTCCCGCGCTCTCTCTTCTTCTCCGCTGGCTCAAAATGGCGTCTCCCGCGCTTTCCTTTCTTCCCACACTCTCCCTTCTTCTCCACTGTGGCTCAAAATGGCGTCTCCCGCGCTCTCCCTTCTTCTCCGCTGCGGCTCAAAAATGGCGTCTCCCGCGCTCTCCCTTCTTCTCCGCTGCGGCTCAAAAATGGCGTCTCCCGCGCTCTCCCTTCTTCTCCGCTGCGGCTCAAATGGCATCTCCCGCGCTTTCCTTTCTTCCCCCGTGGACGCTGCTCAGCCCTTGAACACCAGCCGTGCTCTGCGCATTTTCCTGTGCGCCTCTCTCGTTGACGCCGCTCGGTCTTCAACCCCGGCTGCGCCCTGTGCACTTTACCCTCTCTCTTACTCCGTCGACGCTGCTCGGCCTTCCCCTGTGCCATCGGTCGGCTCCAGCCGCCGCCGTCCGGGAAGGGTCTGCGCCGTACCTGCTGCCAGCCCGTCTCGCTGGAGTCTCCGCCGGATGGTCGACGCCCGTGCCCCTGGAATCGGCCTTCTTCTGCAGAGTTGTAGGTAGGTTCGAATCGACTCGTCGCCAATGTTAAATCCGTGAATCTTGATGTATGGTGTCCTTCAATAAATAGACAGAGGCTGCAGAGGAACAATCAACAGGTGTTTACTGGATGAGGGTTACTCTAAAACTAACAGTACAGATCCCTACTCAGGGTTTATATACAGGTGTGGTCACTGCCGGTACTACAGTATACAGGAGCTGTAAAAAGTAGTTCTCCCCTTAAAGGTACATACACTACACAGTACACCTGGAACTGCTTGCCACAGGGTTTCCACAACAGCCCCAGCATTTTCCATCAATGCATGGCAGGGAGTTTAAAAGAGTTCAGCCAGCCCAATCAGCTAGTGCAGTATGTGGATGACCTGCTCCTGTTCACAGACTCAAGAGAGGAGCATGGCCCACTATTGGCCGAGTTATTGGAGCTGTTAGGGAGAAAGGGTTTCAAAGTAAACCCAAAGAAGGCACGGATCAGCCAGCAGGAAGTGAAATTCCTGGGTCTGACCATCCACGCCGGTGAGTGAGCCATAGATAAGGCCAGGCGGGAATCGATACAAGATCTATCGATCCCCGCCACCGGAGCCCAGGAGTGGGAAATAGGAGATAAGGTCATGGTAGGAGACTCTGCCCGAGTGGGGAGTTCAGAACCACTGTACCGGGGACCCTACAAGATTGTAGGCAAAACCAGCCCCATGGTATACGCAGTGAAGTTGCCCCGGCGCACTAAATGGTTTCACATCAACCAGTGCAAACTGTTTAAACCGGGTGCAAGAGCATCAGCAACCGAAGCCAGGTCTGAGGATAAAGATCCTCAGCCTGAGGCGCGCGATGAGTCACAGACCACACAAGCTGGCGTTGTAGCCTGCTTGGAAGGAGAGGAGGTCCCACCCACCTGGGGGGAGTCTTCTCCGATGGCCTGGGACTCGGATGAGGAGGGACCCGAACAACAAGGTCCCGCCCTCGACACGATTCTGGAAGAGGTGGAGTCGGAGGACGGAGATCCCGCCCTCGACTCGAGCGTGGGGGAGGTAGAAATTGGGGGCAGAGATTCTCCACCTGTAGGGACAGGTGAGGAGGAGCCGTCTGCCACAGGCCCAATTCCCGAAGGGGCGGAGCCTGAGGGGAGGGAGCCGAAGCCTTCAGTCATGGAAGAGCCACGGGCTGTGAGAGCTGAAGTCCCACCCGAAGGTCCACTCGCCAAGGGAGCCTGCCCAAATCCCAAAGGGGCGGAGCCTGAGGGAAGGGAGCCGAAGCCTACAGTCGTGGAAGAGCCACGGGCTGTGAGAGCTAAGGTCCCACCCGAAGGTCCACTCGCTAAGGGAGCCACGCCCAAAGTACCTTTTCGCAGGTCGACTCGAACGCCTCAGCCTGTAAAACCTTGGCCCGAGTCACCGACTCCCAGTAGACGCCGACTTCAGAAATCCATGAAAAAACACAGTCCCCGTTTAGCAGCAAAAGGCCGCGGGGAACCAGAAACACAGGTCACTGCAGCCCCGCCACAGGGAGCGGCAAGCTGCAGTCCGATCAGGGATTAGGCAAGCCGCCCGGGGACGGGCGGCGCTGTACATAAGTTTAGGTTTAAGTTTAAGGTGTATATATATTAAAATGATTAGAGTTTAAGTAGTTTTAAATCTGCCCAGTATATGTGTGTGTGTTGTTTTGGATCGAGGTCAAAAGACCCGATCATGCCGTCACCTAAGCTGTATTGTTTGATTTATTGCAGGAGCCAGGAGAACGATGAGAGGGATCCTCGTCGCGTCCGTGATGGTCGGATGGAGCTGGGCCTATCGGGGCCGCACCAAGGACTCCACCGTCTACGGGTGCTCTGGAAATAGAGGCCCCATTGCGACTGACGGAACCGGCTCAGAGGACGCTGAAGAGACTGCTGCCTACTTCCATGAAGGGAGATGGCCAGGCTGGCTGGGGTCGAACTCTTCTGAATACTCCAGCCAGACGGGGTTTGCATACAGAGAAACGTCCCTGATGTGCCCCAGGGTGCGGATCATTGCAACCAGGATCAGCGTCACCATGGGCAAGAAGATTTGCCTTGTTTGCAACGGACGTGTACCTTTGGACCGCTGGTGGTGGCTGCGCAAGTTGAGCAGCACCATGAAGAACTCTACTGTGGAGTGGGAAAGACTGGGTAGTAACACCCATCGGACAATAACGGGAACTCACGGGGGGTTGAGTGTCTGTTGGGACAAATGGTGGGAACCAGATGAGGGGATCTACATCTGTATGTGGGGTTCAGAACGCGCTTGCTTTCCAAAGACAGTGGTGGGATGCTGGACAAGGAAGGAGGTGGGACGTCAGCTCACGGGCGTGTGGAGTCCCATACTCACAGATCCCAGTAAACGCCACAGAGCTCATCACCCGACCCCGCAAGCCCCTGCCCACAGTTCCAGTAGCAAAAGCCCTCCAAGAAGGGTGCCCCACCACGACAAAGGGACCCGGGAACGGATTGGTATTGGTACCCACAGATCAGGTACTGTACCAAGGGGTCCACTACACGGTGGCTTCGGTGATTTTAAATCTCACCGAGGTAAGATTGCCAGCGTGGTGCCCCAAGGAAACGGAGCAATTATACCAGGTCCTGTTAACAAACATGTTTAAACAGTTTTACGAATTCGACTTTGCCGATGTCGACAGAGCCAAATTGTACACCACACCACATGAGGTCTTGGACAGAATAAGGAGGCAAAGAAGGGGTGCAGTAAATGATACTTTCACAGCTTTTAATACAGGAACTTCCGTCATCAACACACTGGATGACATGGAGCTGCAAACCCAGATTAATGGTTTAAAAACACAGTTGAGAAGATACTGACTGATGAGAATAAGATAGTGGGTTCTGAGTTACATGAGGACCAGGCCATGACACTACACTTAAAAGAGATAATAGCGGAGCTGGAGAAACACGCCAGAACGGTAAATGCTCTCATCAGGGAGGATCAGAATGCGTCCGATCAGGCTGCGCAGAACGAAGCTTGTGTGCTGTACTGGGCAAGGGCCGCAGTAATCTGGAGGATTTAAAGCAAGGTTTAGTCCCCTCCTGGATCAGCAACAAGCACCTCGCAGCCCTCCACCCTTTTGAGAATACATTGAGTCCGTGCCAGCTCAGACTAGCTTCAGAGGCCTACCCAGTCCCAGTGGACTGTGGACGGTCTAATCACACCATTATGGGGATAGTGGTAAGAATGCCGGTGATGGGAAAGACAGCCAAACCCGCCCCGGTATACAGAGTGGAGAACATTGGAGTCATTCAGGGGCGTGCGCACATTCGCTACACGGGGGTCCCACCTTATGTCATTCGATGGGAGCATGTAATGATGGGTACCGACCTCTCGGGGTGCTGGAGCCAGGGAGCACACATCATCCTGTGTCCCCAGCGCTTGAATGCCCATTCGAAACCACAGTGCGGGTTCAGAGCTGCTGGCGCGAAGCCTATAAATTGCATCATGGAGGCAATGGCACAAGGCCATGTGCCCCCGCAGGTGGCATATATAGGAGGTGCGACATACTGTGTCACCACTGCAGCGCCCCACTACCAGCATGGACAGCATGGTTGGTGTCCGGTTAGTGACAGCAGCTTCTGTTTCAAGCCCAGGGCAGAAGTTCAAGTGGCCCAAGAGTGAATTGTCCCCATTCCTGAACCTTCCACTGTTCACATCACTGTGAGAGAGAATTTCACCGATTTGCAGCGATTCGTTGCACATTTTGGATATATCATTCCCCCTCTCCCTGAACACCTCACCAAGATATTAAAAGCTGTTGTTGTTTCACAGAAACACTTCTACACACTGGAGCAGAAGACTTTAGAGATAGGGGCAGACATATTGAACATAGTGACCCCACCGTGGTGGGACCTGTTCACTAATATAGAAGTCCCTTCCTGGATTAGGATAGCCTCCCACATTCTTGTAGTGTGCCAGGTTGTCATTGTAGTTTATTTGTTGTTTGTACACTGTAAGAAGGTCAAACACTCGCATAAGTATGAGAATAGAGGGGAATGGAGGGAGCATTATGTACGGGTAGAAGAAGAGACACCTGTTTAGATTTTGCTGCTTTGTATAAAGTTAAAGTTTTCCCTCCCTCCTCTGTATTTTTTTTTTTGATGTGTATTCATGTACTCTTGAATTTTTTTCGTGTATGTACTTTATTTTTATTATTGCATTTGAATTAGATGTGATGTTATTATTAGAAAGTAATGTGTATTCACTAGGTGATGTAGGGGTATAAGGACCCCCTCCACGCCTGGAAGTAAGTTGTTAGATTTCTAACTCCAAGGTATTGCCATCTATAGATGCTTAATGTACACTAGATTTTTCTGAAATGGGAAATGCAATTGTCGTGGGGTCATAGATAGGTAAATACTGGGGATGGTTAGATTGTGGAAAGTCAGAAAATTTTGCTCACCCAGAATTATGATACTTCAAGCAAGTTACAGTATCATCAGGGGGGAGTGTAGGATTCGCAAAATTGGATTTTATATTAATAAGGGTCAAATGGCAGAAGAGGCCGTGATTTTAAAGACTGTTTTAAAAGAAGCCCAGAAAAAGGGGCATACAAAATGGCCACCATACCATGTGACCAGCTTATTGGGACACTTTAAAATGGTTCCTGCGCAACCTCAGACAGATTTGTGGATTCAACCCACTGTAAGTTCTGGAAGCCATTCCTGAGAGAACGAAACCAGACCCACATGTATGCATATGGATTAGATGCAGATCTAGTCAAGATCGGCCTGGAGACATTGGCCATCAATATGTTGCCCCAGACAAAAGGGGACAATTTCATATTCATGAGAACAGCACCCAGGACTAGATAACGAGATCAGCAGGCCATTAAAAACAATGGAGGTAATTTCAAACCAGAGATGGGCCTGTTACCAGCCGTTTAAGACATTTAAAAATATAATGGCTACCCCACTGTGCTCGCGGCCCGCCAAAAATAAAACAAAGACTAACCTGATTTTGGGCGGGAAGTGAAGCCTCTGGAAGAAAGGTATATCTGGAAGACTTTTACGGCGGTTACACACAGCAGCAAGCTTTTGGGACAGTGAGACACGCTGGGTTGGAGAGCTGGAAACACGCAGCTTGAATCCGGACACCCAGAAGAAGGAGCAGTCAATCGCAGGAGGAAGAAGAAAGCCAACATCGAGAAGGTCGTCTCGAAACCGACGTTCCGCCCCAGGGAAGCACATCGGGAGATCATCGACCATCCCCGGGCTGTTGCCGGAATGAGAGGCCATCGACCCAACTTGAGAGAAGAAACAAAAAAAATAAAGGTCCCAAGCGAAGAAACCTTCCAGCCACCCCGGCTCGGGAGAAGAGAGAAAAGGAACCTGAAGAAGCGATGGGAGCCAGCCCAAGGCTCCTCTAACCAGGGTCGAGCCGACGATCCTCGACCCCGCCGACATCCAGGCCCGCCGGTGTCCAGCCGCCCCCAACCCCCACCTCAGGAGAGAGGTGTGGCGCAGCTCACAGGGGCTCCACGATCCACGTGGAGACGAAACGCCTGAAAGGACCAAACACAGACTCGATTTCAAAGCCTTGCACTCCCAGTGGGATTGGTGAGCATGTTTCTGGCCCTTCACAATCAGATCTAGATAGGTTTAATAAGGGGGGATTTTAAGGGTACAATTAACATGAGTTGTTGTCCCTCGATGTTCCGTGTGTTTCCTTATTTCATGATGATCTTTGTAGAGTATAAGATGCCTGTATTTGCTTTAGTTAGTACTGTGTCGTTATGATTTGTTTGTGTGTTTTTCCCTCCCACGTACTCCCTCATCTGCTTGCATTTGATTTGATATTTTTCCTTATGCAATAAAATTTCATTTTGTTTCACCAAACTTGGTCTATAAGAGTTTTCTCTACATTGTAGTTCCTGCGCCTAAGTCCAGAGTACAGAATCTAAGGGGCGAGTGGGTCAAACCACTCAAGGTTTACTGTGCAAGAGAGAGAGGCTTCTAGAGAGAGAAACCTCAGGGAAATCTCTCGAGGAAAACCCCTTACACACTTTAGGAAGCATGTCAAGGCCTTGGAGAGGGTAGAGAGAAGGGAATTGGATAAATACTTGAAGTGTACATATTTGCAATGCTATAGGGAAAGAGCAGGGGAGTGGGATTAATTGGGCAGCTCTTTCAAAGAGCTGGCACAGGTAGGATGGGCTGAATGGCCTCCTTCTGTGCTGTATGATTCTATCTCCCAGCTTGCACCCTCTGTTGTTTAGAGTCTTGACTACTTCATGTACACTCCACTTTCCCTGGCAGATACATCAATCATCACTTCCCTGCACTCTTGAAAGATTTTCCTAAATCCTTCCACCTTGCTACGCTACATCACTCTCTGCTGTCAAAAGTAATGTCGAAACCTCTTGTTACCCTCACCTTTGCTTAACTACCTGCTAATTCCTGCTCAGTGTCTGAGCTTTATGAATCACCTCGGGGTGTTTTGCTACATTAAAACACGATTTTAACAAAAATGAACTTTTAATCAGTGTTGAATTTTTATTGCTCGAAACAGCATGTACAGGGGTAATAGCCAAGCTCTGACAAAGCATTTATTTTTACCTCAGCTCAGTTCAGATCACACAGTTTGACCACAAGGACTCCAGAGGTGCAAGTTCCTATGGCCAATACAATGGGTTGTTTGAGATGATAACTTGGAGTCAACCAAAGTCATTACAATCAATCAGCAATATATTTGCCATTCCCAGATATTGCCTATCCAGGCAACATTGATGAATGGCTGTTTGACCTAATTTTAATTATGCAAGATGCCATTTGTCTAAATATAACTTCAAATGTATAGTCCCATGTCATTTTGTCACAGACCAAAAATTGTGTCCCGCCTGTGGTTGTGGGTTTGATTGACAGCTTGTATAAACCATTTGAGGAGCGTCCCTATTTATGAGCAACGACCTCAACTGTCTTATCCCAGTCTCACACTGATCATCCCACTTTCAGGAGGACCATCTCACTATCCTCCTTCCCAACTATCCAATTTCTAGGCCATCGTCTTCTGCCCCTGCCTCAAACTCCGTACCCTTATTATTGATTCCATCCCCCTTTCTGGCCACACTCTCAGATTGAACCAGACTGTTCATATCCAATGATCCCTGTAAGCTGCGCTTTGTTCTGCGCGGCCTGTTTCTTTTAGTGCGCGGTCCCTTTAAATTTCCGTTCATGCGCGGTATTTACAATGGAGAGGCTGGTGAGCGGCCTGCGTGGAACCTTTCCCATTGCTGCACAGCCGCGCAGCTTAGAGGGAACATTGTTCACATCATTGGAAACCTACTCAACCCCAAGCTGAACTTCCAATATCTTTCCATCACAAAGATTAGAGTGCAGGCAGCAAGAAAGATTGGAACATGTGATCAGAGGGAGGAGGGAGGCTCTCAACAGGAGGCCTTACCCTCTGAGGGTATTCCGACAGCACTTTGCCTACCTTCAATGAAGCGAGGAGCAGTGTCTTAGAAGGCTCTGCTTCACCAAGGAGGTGGCCACCCCCTGCAACCAGACCTCGAGCCTCAGACCAGAGCGACCACGGTTCTCCCAGTGGTAGTCAAGGTCACCGTCGCCCTCAATTTCTTTGCCAGCGGATCCTTCCAGTCTGCAACAGGAGACATAGCTAACATCTCACAGTTCGCCGTCATCACCAGAGAGAAGCAGGACGAACGTGCTTGTGACTTTGCCAGGATAGCGAGCTTTCCCATGGTGCAGGGTGCCATTGATTGCACCCACGTGGCTTTGCGGGCACCGCATAACAACCCTGAGATCTTCCGTATCCACAAAGGCTACCACTCACTTAATCTGCAGTTGGTGTGCGACCACAGACAGCAAATCATCAATGTGAATGCCCGCAATCCTGGCAGCAGCCACGATGCCTTCATCCTGCGCCAGACCGGTGTGCCAGCACTCTTCCAGCCACCAAATCAAGCTCGTGGCTGGCTGGTTAGAGGTATCTGCTCTCCACCTAGCTCAAAACTCCCCTCTGGAACCCCAGCACTCCTGCCCAGCACTCATATAATGAGAGCTATGCTGCCACCAGGAACATCATCGAGCAGACCATCGGCCTACTGAAGCAATGGTTCTGCTGCCTTGGCCGCTTGGGCGGAGCCCTCCAGTACTCGGTAGAGCGGGTGTTCCATTTCGTGGTGGTCTGCTGCATGCTCCACAACTTGGCCATCATGAGAGCCCAGCCCTTGCCACCAAGCATAGCGGGACCATCTCAGGAGGAGGGAGAGGAGGAGGAGGAGGAACAGGAGGACGAGGAGGAGGAGGAGGAACAGGAGCGAGGGAGGAGGCAACCACTTAATCGGCCTTCCGGAAGGGCGGTCCGTGACCACCTCATCAGACTGCGGTTCCAATAAATTAAACCCCAGATCCCCATTGCTCACCACATCCCCATCATTCCATCCCTGTCGCAGGCCATATCACAGCACTAAGCTTAAATGAGACACACCACAAAATAATCCAAACTGAATTAATAAATTCATCAGTAATCAATTAACACTTATTTACAACAACAATATTAACTATTCACCCTTGTGCAATCCGTTAGTGCCTGTTTTTACTGTGCCTTTGCCCACTCTAGTGCTCTTACAAAGTGTTGGCCCAGTGGCTGCAGCAGGGCAGGTGGAAGGCTGCTGAGTGTCCATGTGGGAGACTTCAGATGGCCGTGCAGGACGCCCTCAAAAAGCTCTGGGCCTGGAAGGCCCGGCTGTAGACTGCACCACCTCAGCATGGGTGGCAGCAGTCTGGGCTGGCTGGATGACAGACAGCGACAAGGGCAATGACGGAGTGGCAGTGGTGGGAGCAGGAATGCTGTCATCCTGAGAGATGACAGCAGGTTCCTGCTCCAGTGACCCACTGCCACTCCCCCGGAGCAGCACCTCAGCATCCCTACCAATCTGTTGGAGCACAATTGCTGGCCTGCTGCGACACCGTGAAAGCCCCGGTCGACAGTGGTAGACCCAGCCATGATGGCAGCAGTCAGAGTTTGCGTGGCATCAAGCTGAGACTGCATGAGAGCAGTCTGAGATTGGATGCCACCAAGCATAGACTGCATTACAGCACTAAGACATTGTGTGGCTTCCACCTGTGCTGTAATGGAAGCTGCCAGATCACCCATCACACCCGACATCACGTCTGGGTCCCCACATCTCTCTCGGAGTCTACCATTCTTTCCAGACTGGAAATGATGGGCTCCATGCTCTGCGCAGAGCCTTGTGCAATGTTGGAGGCAGATTCCTCCACGCTCCTTACCATTGCCGAGAGACTCTCGGGCACCCTTGCCATTACACCTATCATCTCCGTGTGCATGCCCATCACCCTTCTTCTAAAGGCCTCCCCATCGAGGTCCTCATCCGAGTCCTGTGAAGCAGAACTCGTGCGCGAACTCGCCCTCCAGGGAGTTGGCCGCGAGCTACCCTTTCCCCCTGGCCTTGCCACAGCCCACTCATCCCTGGTGCCTCACCCTGTGCAGATCCCGCCACTATACTAGCTTCTAAAGAACGCGTAGTGCCAGTATCTGAGCTGGTGCCTGCGGGTGAGACATGCAGTGACGCGGTGTGTTCTTCCTCCTCCTCTTCTCCCGCATCGCACTCTAGAATGCCCTCAGGTAGAGGCTGCTCAGGTGTTTGCTGATTATCTGAAGGCATATATGCACAAGAGTCGAGTTAAGGTGAGGGGAGAAGGGCAGGAAGGGAGAAATGCTTGCATACAGCATAATTAGCTGGAAAGTGCGAAACACTTGTGGGGTGAGCGGAAGTGGGATGTGAGAAGAAGGAGTAGGGATGAACATACCGTTGTTGTCCCCAAGGGGGGGGTCAACGTCGCCAGTGGCCACGGCGCCCACCACCTGGCACCCAATAATCTGCAGCACTCGATTCTCCAGCGCAGACAGTGGTTGGGTGTCGGCTTGTTCCCAACCTGTGCGCTCTTGCTTCCTCCTGTTGTGAGTCACCTTGGCCTGCAAGAGAAAGGAAAGTGTGAGTCAGTGTGGAGCAATGCGTTTGGGTGATGTGCCTGCCACAGCTGAATAGCTGTCATTGTGTGCAAGGTGAGAGATGTGGGTGTGAGTGTTGGTAGGTAGAGATTGTTGGTGGGTGAGTGCTGGGGATGTGGTACTTTGGGCAGTGTGTGAAGATTGTGGCTCAGATTGTGGTATGTAGCATTTCTTGACGCATTCACTCACCCTGACCATCCGAGTGAGGTCATTAAATTTCTTCCTGCACTGCATGTGGGTCCTGGGGACCACAGTGCTGCCCCAGACCTGCTGCGCTACCTCCCTCCACATGGTGCAGAAAACTTGTGGCAGGGGCCTCCTGCCACTTGCCGGGTAGAGCATTGCCCCCCGTCACTCCACAGTGAAAACCAATGCCTCCAATGCTTCATCGCAGAATGTGTGGGCTCTCTCCCTGGGGCATGGATCTGCCATGAGCACACCTGGTTCAGTCCTCCGGCTCCTTCTCCTTGTCTTGCTTCTGCTTGCTGAGGCAGCTGCACAGCCAGCAATGCTGAGAATGAGGTGCTGCAGCATCAATGAACCTCCCCTTTAAATAGTGAACAAAGCCTGTGGCAATCATGATTTGTGATTAGACTGCACCTGATATTGGTCCATCCTTTGAATGTAACGCCAATGAGCTTGGGTTTTAAGACTTGAATTAGGACTCCAATTATTTTTTTGAGCAGTGAGCACAAATTATTTGTGCAGTTTAAAACATTCGCGCCTGGCGCTAATTCTCCAACTTTTCTACTGACACCACCCATTCCTTGGTAATAACAAATTTCTATGCCTCTCGTAGAATTGTAAATTGGTGAGAATTATTTTAAAAAGGAACATAACTAAATTGAAAGGCAGTGGTGAACAAGTTACATCCAAAACCTTTAAAAGGAAGAAAGATTTTCATGACCTCAGGATGTTCCAAAGTTCTTTACAGCTAATGAAGTACTTTTGAAGTGTAATCACTGTTGTAATGTAGGAAACGCGGCAGACAATTTGCGCACAGCAATCTCCCACAAACAGCAATGTGATAAATGACCAGATCGACTTTTTTTTAGTGAAGTTGATTGAGGGATACATATTGGACAGGACACCGGGGAGAACTCCCCTACTCTTCTTCAAAATAGCGGCTGTGGGATCTTTTACGTCCACCTGAGAGCGCAGACGGGGCCTCGGTTTAATGTCTCATACGAAAGACAGCACCTCTGACAGTGCAGTGCTCCCTCAGTACTGTGCTGGGAGTGACCGCCTGGATTATGTGCTAAAGTCTCTGGAGTAGGACTCGAACCCACAGCCTCCTGACTCAGAAATCAAAAGCTGCAAGCTCATTGCTCAGATCCATCTTCAACCCAGGTTGCTCCATAAATCAATATATCATTGAGTGTATTAGGGATGGGTTTCTTGAGCAGTATGTAACTGAACCGACCAGGGGGGCAAGCAACCTTAGATCTGGTCCTGTGTAACGAGACAGGATTAATTAAAAATGTCCTAGTAAAGGATCCAACCTTCTCACCCTCTAATTGAATATGGAATTCAACCATGTTATGGGTCACTCATTCCAAGGGGGATCCTTTACTAGGACATTTTTAATTAATCCTGTCTCGTTACACAGGACCAGATCTAAGGTTGCTTGCCCCCTGGTCGGTTCAGTTACATACTGCTCAAGAAACCCATCCCTAATACACTCAATGATATATTGATTTATGGAGCAACCTGGGTTGAAGATGGATCTGAGCAATGAGCTTGCAGCTTTTGATTTCTGAGTCAGGAGGCTGTGGGTTCGAGTCCTACTCCAGAGACTTTAGCACATAATCCAGGCGGTCACTCCCAGCACAGTACTGAGGGAGCACTGCACTGTCAGAGGTGCTGTCTTTCGTATGAGACATTAAACCGAGGCCCCGTCTGCGCTCTCAGGTGGACGTAAAAGATCCCACAGCCGCTATTTTGAAGAAGAGTAGGGGAGTTCTCCCCGGTGTCCTGTCCAATATGTATCCCTCAATCAACTTCACTAAAAAAAAGTCGATCTGGTCATTTATCACATTGCTGTTTGTGGGAGATTGCTGTGCGCAAATTGTCTGCCGCGTTTCCTACATTACAACAGTGATTACACTTCAAAAGTACTTCATTAGCTGTAAAGAACTTTGGAACATCCTGAGGTCATGAAAATCTTTCTTCCTTTTAAAGGTTTTGGATGTAACTTGTTCACCACTGCCTTTCAATTTAGTTATGTTCCTTTTTAAAATAATTCTCACCAATTTACAATTCTACGAGAGGCATAGAAATTTGTTATTACCAAGGAATGGGTGGTGTCAGTAGAAAAGTTGGAGAATTAGCGCCAGGCGCGAATGTTTTAAACTGCACAAATAATTTGTGCTCACTGCTCAAAAAAATAATTGGAGTCCTAATTCAAGTCTTAAAACCCAAGCTCATTGGCGTTACATTCAAAGGATGGACCAATATCAGGTGCAGTCTAATCACAAATCATGATTGCCACAGGCTTTGTTCACTATTTAAAGGGGAGGTTCATTGATGCTGCAGCACCTCATTCTCAGCATTGCTGGCTGTGCAGCTGCCTCAGCAAGCAGAAGCAAGACAAGGAGAAGGAGCCGGAGGACTGAACCAGGTGTGCTCATGGCAGATCCATGCCCCAGGGAGAGAGCCCACACATTCTGCGATGAAGCATTGGAGGCATTGGTTTTCACTGTGGAGTGACGGGGGGCAATGCTCTACCCGGCAAGTGGCAGGAGGCCCCTGCCACAAGTTTTCTGCACCATGTGGAGGGAGGTAGCGCAGCAGGTCTGGGGCAGCACTGTGGTCCCCAGGACCCACATGCAGTGCAGGAAGAAATTTAATGACCTCACTCGGATGGTCAGGGTGAGTGAATGCGTCAAGAAATGCTACATACCACAATCTGAGCCACAATCTTCACACACTGCCCAAAGTACCACATCCCCAGCACTCACCCACCAACAATCTCTACCTACCAACACTCACACCCACATCTCTCACCTTGCACACAATGACAGCTATTCAGCTGTGGCAGGCACATCACCCAAACGCATTGCTCCACACTGACTCACACTTTCCTTTCTCTTGCAGGCCAAGGTGACTCACAACAGGAGGAAGCAAGAGCGCACAGGTTGGGAACAAGCCGACACCCAACCACTGTCTGCGCTGGAGAATCGAGTGCTGCAGATTATTGGGTGCCAGGTGGTGGGCGCCGTGGCCACTGGCGACGTTGACCCCCCCCTTGGGGACAACAACGGTATGTTCATCCCTACTCCTTCTTCTCACATCCCACTTCCGCTCACCCCACAAGTGTTTCGCACTTTCCAGCTAATTATGCTGTATGCAAGCATTTCTCCCTTCCTGCCCTTCTCCCCTCACCTTAACTCGACTCTTGTGCATATATGCCTTCAGATAATCAGCAAACACCTGAGCAGCCTCTACCTGAGGGCATTCTAGAGTGCGATGCGGGAGAAGAGGAGGAGGAAGAACACACCGCGTCACTGCATGTCTCACCCGCAGGCACCAGCTCAGATACTGGCACTACGCGTTCTTTAGAAGCTAGTATAGTGGCGGGATCTGCACAGGGTGAGGCACCAGGGATGAGTGGGCTGTGGCAAGGCCAGGGGGAAAGGGTAGCTCGCGGCCAACTCCCTGGAGGGCGAGTTCGCGCACGAGTTCTGCTTCACAGGACTCGGATGAGGACCTCGATGGGGAGGCCTTTAGAAGAAGGGTGATGGGCATGCACACGGAGATGATAGGTGTAATGGCAAGGGTGCCCGAGAGTCTCTCGGCAATGGTAAGGAGCGTGGAGGAATCTGCCTCCAACATTGCACAAGGCTCTGCGCAGAGCATGGAGCCCATCATTTCCAGTCTGGAAAGAATGGTAGACTCCGAGAGAGATGTGGGGACCCAGACGTGATGTCGGGTGTGATGGGTGATCTGGCAGCTTCCATTACAGCACAGGTGGAAGCCACACAATGTCTTAGTGCTGTAATGCAGTCTATGCTTGGTGGCATCCAATCTCAGACTGCTCTCATGCAGTCTCAGCTTGATGCCACGCAAACTCTGACTGCTGCCATCATGGCTGGGTCTACCACTGTCGACCGGGGCTTTCACGGTGTCGCAGCAGGCCAGCAATTGTGCTCCAACAGATTGGTAGGGATGCTGAGGTGCTGCTCCGGGGGAGTGGCAGTGGGTCACTGGAGCAGGAACCTGCTGTCATCTCTCAGGATGACAGCATTCCTGCTCCCACCACTGCCACTCCGTCATTGCCCTTGTCGCTGTCTGTCATCCAGCCAGCCCAGACTGCTGCCACCCATGCTGAGGTGGTGCAGTCTACAGCCGGGCCTTCCAGGCCCAGAGCTTTTTGAGGGCGTCCTGCACGGCCATCTGAAGTCTCCCACATGGACACTCAGCAGCCTTCCACCTGCCCTGCTGCAGCCACTGGGCCAACACTTTGTAAGAGCACTAGAGTGGGCAAAGGCACAGTAAAAACAGGCACTAACGGATTGCACAAGGGTGAATAGTTAATATTGTTGTTGTAAATAAGTGTTAATTGATTACTGATGAATTTATTAATTCAGTTTGGATTATTTTGTGGTGTGTCTCATTTAAGCTTAGTGCTGTGATATGGCCTGCGACAGGGATGGAATGATGGGGATGTGGTGAGCAATGGGGATCTGGGGTTTAATTTATTGGAACCGCAGTCTGATGAGGTGGTCACGGACCGCCCTTCCGGAAGGCCGATTAAGTGGTTGCCTCCTCCCTCGCTCCTGTTCCTCCTCCTCCTCCTCGTCCTCCTGTTCCTCCTCCTCCTCCTCTCCCTCCTCCTGAGATGGTCCCGCTATGCTTGGTGGCAAGGGCTGGGCTCTCATGATGGCCAAGTTGTGGAGCATGCAGCAGACCACCACGAAATGGAACACCCGCTCTACCGAGTACTGGAGGGCTCCGCCCAAGCGGCCAAGGCAGCAGAACCATTGCTTCAGTAGGCCGATGGTCTGCTCGATGATGTTCCTGGTGGCAGCATAGCTCTCATTATATGAGTGCTGGGCAGGAGTGCTGGGGTTCCAGAGGGGAGTTTTGAGCTAGGTGGAGAGCAGATACCTCTAAACCAGCCAGCCACGAGCTTGATTTGGTGGCTGGAAGAGTGCTGGCACACCGGTCTGGCGCAGGATGAAGGCATCGTGGCTGCTGCCAGGATTGCGGGCATTCACATTGATGATTTGCTGTCTGTGGTCGCACACCAACTGCAGATTAAGTGAGTGGTAGCCTTTGTGGATACGGAAGATCTCAGGGTTGTTATGCGGTGCCCGCAAAGCCACGTGGGTGCAATCAATGGCACCCTGCACCATGGGAAAGCTCGCTATCCTGGCAAAGTCACAAGCACGTTCGTCCTGCTTCTCTCTGGTGATGACGGCGAACTGTGAGATGTTAGCTATGTCTCCTGTTGCAGACTGGAAGGATCCGCTGGCAAAGAAATTGAGGGCGACGGTGACCTTGACTACCACTGGGAGAACCGTGGTCGCTCTGGTCTGAGGCTCGAGGTCTGGTTGCAGGGGGGTGGCCACCTCCTTGGTGAAGCAGAGCCTTCTAAGACACTGCTCCTCGCTTCATTGAAGGTAGGCAAAGTGCTGTCGGAATACCCTCAGAGGGTAAGGCCTCCTGTTGAGAGCCTCCCTCCTCCCTCTGATCACATGTTCCAATCTTTCTTGCTGCCTGCACTCTAATCTTTGTGATGGAAAGATATTGGAAGTTCAGCTTGGGGTTGAGTAGGTTTCCAATGATGTGAACAATGTTCCCTCTAAGCTGCGCGGCTGTGCAGCAATGGGAAAGGTTCCACGCAGGCCGCTCACCAGCCTCTCCATTGTAAATACCGCGCATGAACGGAAATTTAAAGGGACCGCGCACTAAAAGAAACAGGCCGCGCAGAACAAAGCGCAGCTTACAGGGATCATTGGATATGAACAGTCTGGTTCAATCTGAGAGTGTGGCCAGAAAGGGGGATGGAATCAATAATAAGGGTACGGAGTTTGAGGCAGGGGCAGAAGACGATGGCCTAGAAATTGGATAGTTGGGAAGGAGGATAGTGAGATGGTCCTCCTGAAAGTGGGATGATCAGTGTGAGACTGGGATAAGACAGTTGAGGTCGTTGCTCATATATAGGGACGCTCCTCAAATGGTTTATACAAGCTGTCAATCAAACCCACAACACTATGGCGGGACACAATTTTTGGTCTGTGACAATATTGAGTATGG